>NW_013667589.1:99908-108976 GCF_000517525.1 Limulus polyphemus
GGTGAACGTTGTGATGTTATTGCTGTGCTACATTATAACTCACGTTTTGAATAAGTAATGTAGAACATAACCAATATAGAACACCGTCGTTACAAATCAGCTGATAAACTAGGGATCGACCAAATGGGCAAGCTCTCCTCCCTCCATTGGTGCTTTGGGAGAGATTGCTGAAGGGGTACAGAGGAACAAAAAGGTTGGGAATCCCTGTCCTATACAGAGAAGTTTCACTTCAGCAAAGCTTACACACTTGCTAAATGTATTTGTATTTTGGTATTTATGGCAAAAACTACTAAGGCTATCTGCCGCCTTACATAATTTTGAACTACTGACCAGAGGGAACGCAACAAGTCTGCAGCACCCTGTCACCCACCATTCACAGTAAGGAATTGAGTGTCACTCTTATAATTGATCTGTTGGTTAAAATATAGGGGAAATTTTGTGGTATCGAACGGATTCGAGCCAGGCTCGCCAACTTCGAAATCCACAGCTCTGCCAGAGTGACAACACGCACCCCTTTCTTAGTTGATAAAACTTTTATCAACTGAAGAAACTTCTCTGAAAAAAAAAAGAGAAATGTCTTGGTTTCGAATTTATTTTCTGTTGCCCGAGACAAGCTGGGGTTTTTCAGAAGTTTAGTGACATGTTCGGGTTCCATCGTGAAATATATCTATAATGAATAGTCAAGATAAGATAATTAAAGTTAGTAAATGGAAAAGTGTAGTATTAAAAATTGCATACCTGGTAAATTAGAGGCTTTGTACTTAGCAATAACAACACTGAAAAAACAAAAACAAGAAAAAGTTGCACATAAATAATTTATATTTTGCCCTAGATTTCTCCCTATCTACAGTTTATTTTTATATTTACTTTAGTCCAGTATTCTTAACCTCAAATTTATCCTCATACTGCTATTGGTAATGTCTTGATTATACCTTTATGTGGACATGTGTTGCAGTCATCTGTAGAGATGAGAGCACAAACTTGAAGTCTTAAAGAAACACTAATTTTTAATGTTATATTTTAATTTTACTATTGATATTTAAATAGGAGGCTAAGTTTCTTTAAAATTTCAATCACCTTCGTAAAACTGTATTCATTATAGGACAAGCAAGGTTAAAAACTTGCTATGAAAATACGTAAACTGAGTTGGTCTACAAATTGTAATATATATATATATATATATACATATAAACCTTGAACTTAAAGTTATCACGAATAATACATATTATGCAGCATAATTGCTATATTATTTTGTAGCTCACAGTTTTATGTTGTATCTATTTCACAGAAACGAATGTATTTCCCAAAAGCTCCTGGTCGTGTTCAATGCACCGTTCAAGCAATTCAAGGATTCCTTTCACACAAATCTAACCAATATCATCACGCTAGCTTGACTGACTGTCAAGAAACTGGTTGCCTTAATATCCTAGCAGGGAACAATACTTAAGAAAGTAATTTATCCCGGAACAAAAATAATTCGTGAAAAACATACGAACAACTTGCCTAGAATCAGTTGTTTCCTGTCGTTAGAGCACTTCAAAGTTTTTCCAAACGCAAAATAGAAACCTTTTTTACCAATTATTGTTTGCTGATATCTCTACTATACACTAATTTAATTTTTGTTAATCTATATCAAAAAGCTATAGTTTTACGTGTATGTGATATTATTAAACTTTATGAAATGTGAGAGGGAGAAAGTAGAAATGTAAATTGAAGGAAAATCTAATGAAATATAATAGGTGAACTGTGTAATCAACTATTATATCAATTCGACCTAACGTTAAAAAAATACTCATTTTTGGAACTTTCTTGTATGAATGTTTACTTATTTGCCCCTAGAGATGTTTACAATTTGTTAAAGTGTTGAAGTTACAAAATATGATCTCTTTCAGGGTACATAATTTTGGTGCAGAAAAACTTAACCGAAAAAAGTTAGAAACCACTGCTTTACAGCTTTTGTTGTTCATTGTGGCGTAGTTTCTAAAGTAAATGTAACCAGATTTAGTTCGCATAACTACTTAGCTATTCATACAACTACGACATAAATTTGATAAATGATTAAAAGTATTAACTTTTAACATTTATGCGTAATCCCCTAAAAATATAATTAGTTTTGCTAAGTGTGACTAGTGGAATGATCTCACACGGGAAGGACACATAATACACTATATTTTTATGTATTTCATGCATGCAAGCGAAGCATCCTGGATGTAACGTTGTACGAGGAAATGTATCTTACATATGTAGAAATCTATACTTAATAATACATTTCGCAGACTGTTTACAAATTGAAGCAAAATTATGCAAGAGACCTCTTTTTCCATATAGACACTTTAATTCTGAAATAAAAACAAAACTATTGTGATGAAAATAGTTATTGTTTTCAACAACGCATTCTAAGTTGAGAAATGATACTACAAAAATACTCTTACACCATTTTTAAGCACTTCCTACTTTAAAACTATTTCTATAAACAATTTACACATAAAAATAGACACAATAAATATAGAGATAAGATACTTTGCACATGATATTGCACCTATTTTTTCCTCATAGGTGTTTTACAAATAGAAGCAATATACTATACACATAATGTGTTATTTTTGCATATACCTTTTTCTTGCAGAAATGATACACGGTGCGTGATACGTATGGTACTATTCACATAAACACTTCGGATGAAACTAATTCACTATCTGTAAAACACTTATATGTTTTCGATTGCAATTAGCACCATAGAGATTGAATACCTTATTTCACTACAATTTTGGAGCCTCACAATGTCATTACGGACTATGTCACCATGTCTGTCAGGTCATGCTCTATCTTACGGCTTTGCACCTTGAAAATAACCCTGCAGCGTAGTTTCCATTGCAAAAGACTCCGTCGTAAGGGTTTCTTGCTCAAAGCACACCCCACTCCCTGCATGCTTTCAATGATACGTGTAATTTACGAGGATGATGGTTTGTCAAAACCACCTTCAACAGTACGATTGCAAAAAATCCATATGTCTTCCTATGGAATAGCATACGTACCTGTTTCATTATGCAGATGCTTTGAGATATGCGATGGTTGAACGTATATGTCGTGAAAGAAACTTGTGTGCACATAAATTGTGACGCTTCCCCAGATAGAGATCCTTCCTGATGATGTCGAGTACTGTTGCCCTAGGGCATGTGGACAGTCTTTTGCTATTGACCTTTGTGTTCGTATATCCTCACCTATTACAAGACGCCGTACTTTGCTTGCCACTAATGGAGTGTTACTTCTTGCATGTCTCTTTCTGGATGTTCCTTTGTTTTCCACTGACAATAAGTATAAGGGTTATACCCTGTCTTTAAAATTCTAAATATACGATATTAACACATCTTTATGATTTGAGTCTAGTAATATTTTGTGTCAGAAACAGTTCTTACATATCCTTCCCAAAAGCGATAAATTTTCGAGGGCATTACATTAATTATAAAAAGACCAAACAATGTCAAGATGTAGTTCTGATACATTCCGTTTCATCCTGACTCTACATAAGTGTGGCTATCACGTTACTAGCTGATTTACATATTTAAGATAGTTTTAATATAACGTTCTCTGCCCTCTGTATAAGTTTAGGCCTAAAATTTGATTTGGATACAGAATGTTGTAATTTCATCAAATGTATATATATATACATCATGTACCGCTATCAAACTTAGTGTAGTTTATTTTTCAGCTTAAAATATTATGCAATACATACGAAAAAGCTGAACATTTTCTAATGTAATTTGGTTTCAATAAAAATTGCTTTCCTATTTAAAACAGTAAGTTAGGTAAAAGAATTATGATTGGATGCTTTACTTACTATTTTGATAATGGCGGCTTACTTAATACTTTTGACGCGGTTACTAGTTCCGTGAAAAGTAAAACATGACGAGATAGTGAAGCCGAAACATGTACAAATATGGACGGAAACGAGAACTCTATAGAAAAAAAAACGAATGCCAGAAATTCCATCATGATTGAGCATGTAATTTATGTACCAGTCTTTGAACTGGTTTTGTTTGTTTGTTTTAGCACAAAGCTACATAATGGACTATCTGTGATGTGTTCTAGAGGATTGGATCCTGAATTGTTTTAGTGTTATAAGCCCTGAAACTTGCCGCTGAGCCACCACGAGAGAACTTTGAATTCATTTACTGATCAAAATTAACAAATGAATATCCTGGATTATTGTGAATAGCTGTATATTTGTTTGTATGATTTTTTAATTTCGCGCAAAGCTACTCGTCCCTAATTTAGAAGTGATAGACTAAAAGAGAGGCAGCTAGTTAACACCACCCACCGCCAACTCTTGAGCTACTCTTTTATTAACGAAGAGTGGGATTGACCATCACAGCTGAAAGAGCGAGAATGTTCAGTGACGTGACCCTGAATAGTTACTTGATTGTAACTGGATTAATAGTACAGCATTAAATTCATTATTTTGAAGTCAGTGAAATGTGCATAAATATCAGTCCTAAGTATTGGCTAGTATTTTTTATTGTTGTTGGTATGGTTAATAATTACGTTGAAAATAATTTATTAGTCTTATCTCGATAATTATATTATTAATCAATTACTATTATGGTTTCCTTACAGATCGGCCCCCAAGTGGCTCAGCGATAAATCTGAAGGCATATAACACTAAAAATTAGGTTTCGATACACTCGTGCGCATCACAAATGGCCCATTTTGAAGTTTTACGCTTAACAGCAAACAAACAAAACCGTATAGAGAGCGATTTTGTGAATAGGATTTATGAATACGTTTAAAATAAAATTGTTTTATTGTTGTTTATATTGTAAGGTAAATTTCGTACTTCAGTCGATATTGTTTCTAAACATTCATTTTTATAACACCTGAAATACAAAAAGTAAGGTATGTTTATTCATGATTAAATCCAAAGGAAATTTGCTTTGTCGGTTTATTACGTAGTATGGTGTATACGTACTTTTTCCCCGTTTCAATATGCTACCAACAAAATCAGATCAAACCATCTGTTCGGTTGGGTTACAACACATGCTGTTTATATAAATTTTGAGAAATGAAGATGCCACTGTGAAAAGCCCAAAATGTCATAGAGTGAACCATGCATATGGCACATTGAAGTTAAAATACTAATATGCACCGTTATGTGAAGCCTGTGTAAAGCCAGTTAAAAATGGAGTGTGAGAAATGTTTGTGGTTTTATTGTCACGCTTCATCATACTTTCCTCGAGTATTTTTATGGGTTTAATATACGTATCGATAAAATGGAAGTAGGGGCGTTAACACGTGAAGGTATAGGTACCATAGGTTCCCCTGTTCTGTTAGCAGGGGCGTTAACACGTGAAGGTATAGGTACCATAGATTCACCTGTACTGTTAGCAGGGGCGTTAACACGTGAAGCTATAGGTACCATAGGTTCACCTGTACTGTTACTATGATTGATAATTACGTTGAAACTTAACTGTTTATCATGATTTATCATGTTTATCATGATTAATATTATAGTACAGTTTTGACTGTCAGTTGTGAATTAAACTTGTAGTGATTAACATAATTAAAATTAATGATGAATACATTTGAAGACTCTTCAGGAACCCTTGGTTTTCACTTGGGAAGACCCGCGAAGTTCCTTTTTAGTTCATTATGTCAGAAATATATAATAAAGTGTAATACTCCTTGGTTATATTAGATTTATACTCTAGTGTATAATACTACTTCTTAATTTTTTTCCTCTTTGGTTACATATACGTATTACTGATGTATAATATTTTGTTAAATTTACCTCTTTGGTTCCATTACAATTATACAGAACTATTAAGCTAAGAGTAGTGAAAAAAACAGTACATACCACATTCTAAGATTTATTGTTAAATGTGGTGTTTTATTAATAAGAATCCATTGTAGATTATGTTTATTCGTAGTGGAAAGGAAAAGGACTAGCTGAAGGTTGGAACCAAATTTACGAAATATTATAGTTCATTTGACAATGAAAGTGTTTAGAAATTTAATTTGTTCATTACCGTTCATAGTCTTATCGCTATGGCTTTGGTAATATTGTGTTTAATCAAGGCATATCGAAACTCACCATAAAACATTTATCCCAAAATTTCTGGTTTCTAATTTCTAAAACAAGTTAAAACATACTTTAAATTCGTTTTATATCAGTGATTTTGAAATGTTAAACAATAAACTTAACAATAATGTTAGTTCATAATCAATTTTCTGAAGTAATAATGCAAGGGAAGATCAGCGGGTTGAACCTTGTAAAATCCATACTGTATATATGACCCCCCTCCCCCCAGTGGCACAGCGGTATGTCTGCGGACTTACAACGCTAGAAACCAGCTTTTGATACCTGTGGTGGGCAGAGCACAGACAGCCCATTGTGTAGTTTTGTCCTTAATTACAAACTAAAAATTCCTATATATGAAAGTGCCAATTGTAAGTATAATGATTTTAAAATTTTTTAAGACCCATAACGTCCACTGTTCTCTACGTTAAAATACTTTTCTTTTATCTTTCGTCCCTTTTACTGGAGCCTTCATCGCGCAACAATGAAGGCTCCGGTAAGAGTTAAAATGTGTTTTAACATTAGTTAAAAATATTGTCTATAATAATACATTTGGTCTTTTATTTCTTTAAGAAACGTTGAACTATTGTGTTATTGCTATACGAATTTAGAAGTTTAAATTTGGTATGACCACTTAATATATATTTACATTTTTAAAGTAACCTATTTTATCCAATGTATCAATTCCAATTCATATTCCTGGATAGTCGTGATCTTGTTGGAATAAGGAAACAATTGTTTTACTACAGGTTATTGTTTTCTGTTTAAAAAAGGTTGAAGTTCCTGAGAATTGTGGTAGGTAAGAATTACGCTCTAAACTTTAGTTTCGAACAAATCACGCCGAGGTTTTCTTGGTGTGCAATTGAAAATTCTCCTATATAAGTAATTTCAAGTGGAAAGATATAAAAAAAAAACATATTTAAGATTATAAAATTCCATTCCAGAGTTGATAAATAAATGTAATTACTAGAATATTCTTCATTGTTTGGATCGTTTGTGATAGAAAATGATAAAGTTAAAATATAATTGTGCAGTTGAAAAAAAATCCTTACGAAAAGCTCTGAAATCACGATCCAAATTTGTTGTTTTTCCACTTCTTGCAATTAACTTCAAAGAAATTCAAATAATCTTCAAACATAGTTTCGAATGTGGAATAGGAAATGCAATCACTGTTGTAAGTTTCGAAATTCTTTGTAGTGTAACTATGATTAATATAGTTAAGTATTCCAACGGTAATTAATTTTCATATTCCACCTTAGAAACTATGTATGAGGATTATTTTTGAATTTCTTTAAAGTTAATTGCAAGAACTGGAAAACTAGTTGAGTTATTAGCTTTCTTATTTTCGTAAGTATACAATTCTGGATATGTAATTATCGAATCATTAAGCAAGGGATTAGACTTGTAAAGACAATAAAAATATCCATGCAAATGATAGTGTTGCTCTCATTTGTTTTGCAGGCGTTCCAACTTAGTAGTAAGGAGTCATTTTCGTCGGCTCCTTTTTGGATCAGCGAAAAGTCTACGGACTTACAACTTAAAATCGGGGATTGAATTCCCTTCGGTGGACAGTGTACAGATGGCCCACTTTAAAGCTTTGCATTAAGAAAACAACAACGTTTCCGTTGGTATTTTAGTCTGTTAAGTTCTTAATGCGTTAGGCCTTTCTGACACTGAAAACAGATGGAGAGCGTGTACATAGGAGTCAGGCTTAGGTTAATTAATGAATAATTTTACGAATAGCGTGCATGTATTTGCATTTGAACTAACATGCTTATGTTTAATTTTATTGAGTTTTAAAGCAACACGTTCCAACCATGTTGCTGGTAGATTCAATGACTGGAAACTTTAGTTTGATTAAGAAAAGAAATACAACAGCATTAACATATACATACTTGGTAATTCAGAAGTCCATTGACAGGCAAATAATTCGGAAATGGAGGTATAGGAAATTCACTGTTAGTGGTGTATTCAGGTTATTCAAGGTTATGTCCTTCGAAACTTTTTTTAATATATATCATACATCAAAACTGTCATTTGCGAAGGTGTAGACAATAACAAATTAAGCATTTGAAAAGCGCCACACGACAAAAATAGTTATAGCCATAAATGCAGTTGAGGTAAACATCCTAACGTTACTAGATGTACTTCCGCAGGGTCCCCGAAAATGTTCTGTTTCAAGAGTAAATAAAACCAAAAATTAAGAGTTACAAATATTTGTATTTTTTGCTTTTGAAATTCATATATCACACTATGTTGTAGCCTACAGAGTGCATAATTTTTCTGTGATTCATGGAATGCGCACGTTTTACTGACGTCACAACAGTACAAATTGCAACGTTAAGTGTCCCTTATGTGACAGTCAACGTACTACTGTATACTGGTTAAAACAGGTGACCCTCTCCAGACGGCCGTCGGACCCATTTCGGGAAAATTACGAAGTGGTAGCAGACAATCAATAACTGTTTTCAAAGTGCTGCTCAACGGTGACGAATGCCAGTATGGCGACTTCTATCTCAATGTTGGTTGCTGTTCTAAATCTAAATCTGCTAGTACGACGAATATTTTTGCGTAGTACGCAGCCACTAAAACACACCGCCTACCATCTGTCGCGGTTGGTAGTGTGGACTAGCTGTCTTCCGTCTAGTCTATCACTTCATTGGTAGTGTGGACTAGCTGTCTTCCGTCTTGTCTATCACTTCATTGGTAGTGTGGACTAGCTGTCTTCCGTCTTGTCTATCACTTCATTGGTAGTGTGGACTAGCTGTCTTCCGTCTAGTCTATCACTTCATTGGTAGTGTGGACTAGCTGTCTTCCGTCTAGTTTATCACTATATTGGTAGTGTGGACTAGCTGTCTTCCGTCTAGTCTATCACTTCATTAGTAGTGTGGACTAGCTGTCTTCCGTCTAGTCTATCACTTCATTGGTAGTGTGGACTAGCTGTCTTCCGTCTAGTTTATCACTATATTGGTAGTGTGAACAAGCTGTCTTCCGT
>NW_013667589.1:109280-113574 GCF_000517525.1 Limulus polyphemus
GTCTATCATTTCATTGGTAGTGTGAACAAGCTGTCTTCCGTCTTGTCTATCACTTCATTGGTAGTGTGGACTAGCTGTCTTCCGTCTAGTTTATCACTATATTGGTAGTGTGGACTAGCTGTCTTCCGTCTAGTCTATCACTTCATTGGCAGTGTTGACTAGCTGTCTTCCGTCTAGTCTATCACTTGATTGGTAGTGTGGACTAGCTGTCTTCCGTCTAGTCTATCACTTGATTGGTAGTGTGAACAAGCTGTCTTCCTTCTAGTTTATCACTTGATTGGTAGTGTGGACTAGCTGTCTTCCGTCTAGTTTATTACTATATTGGTAGTGTGGACTAGCTGTCTAGTTTATTACTATATTGGTAGGGTGGACTAGCTGTCTTCCGTCTAGTTTATTACTATATTGGTAGTGTGGACTAGCTGTCTAGTTTATTACTATATTGGTAGGGTGGACTTCAAATTGAGGACGGTTACCACAGTTAGTAGTTTTGCTCAAAATTTAACAACGATAAAAAGAGAATGAGCCTGTTGGTAAAATTAAATGGTTCACAAGTTTTGTAAAAGTACAAGTAAAAGAAAAATAGAGAGATTAGAGTTTGTAAGTGTTCACGTATCTAATAAACTATTTGTATCTACATGATTAGTGAAGATTTTGCGGGGGCTATGCAGTGACATTCTTAATAAATACGGATATAAATTAATTAAAGCTTTTGTTTGGACATATCAGATAGTTGTTAAAATGTAGCAAACAAATGTTTTTCGTGTTTTGTGTTCCTTTGCTAACTTGACGTGGTGTTTGTTTTCTCAGCTTATGTTATAATGTTGGCATGAAACACATGGAATGTCTGTAGCTGGGTTAGAGCACTTAAAAGTCTCGCAGCAACCTAGTGTATTGTATCAGACTCTGATAAAGTATGAAAAAGATAAAACACTCTGTAGTCAGTGGCGTCAATTGGGTTGGGCTGAGAGTACGTGGCAGCCGCCCCAACAAAGTCTTGTAGTTTTGTTTGAGAACTGTTAAACGTCTGGTTAATGGGCCATGTTTATGGGAAATTACCAGAATTAATATACACAAAGTATAAAGTCAAAGTTCCCATTTTTTGTTTTGTTTTTCATAACCTTGTGGCTCTTCCGTAGTTAATAAAGTCGATGTATGAGCTCCGAAACATGCTACGTCATCAAAAGTTCAGATATTTTCTAACAATTAGGGTTTAACTTTGCCTCCCCCCTCTGAGCCCCAAAATCTGGCTGAAATGGCGTCCCTTCAATCTCGCCGGCCATTCTGTAACTTATATAAAATGTGGCCTACCAAACAACTCATGTGTGTTTGTGTATTTTTCTTATAGCAAAGCCACATCGGACTATCTGCTGTAACAACTCATGAATGTTGCACGACATTTATAAGTTGATCGAAACTACTAAGCACAGCGAATGGGACAAGACAAAGATGGGACGTAGAAGGAAACCTCTCTGGGCTAATTTACTACATGACATGCTATAAACTAACAGTTATGGCTTACTACAAACTGTATCCCCTAGATACTGCAAATGCTTAAAGTAAGGACACAAACTGTACTAGCCTTGTTCGAACCGTTAAAAGATGACGGGTTGGGGTCAGTGCCGGATTAATCTACCGCGGGACCCCTACGCACAATAAGATAACGTTTGGCGTGGAGCCCCATTAGTATATAGTCTAAAATCAGAGATATTTATCCTATTATTCTAACGATTGGCTTTATCGATAATTGATAATGCAACCTATCTACGATAATATAATCGACAAGATTTCACGTCGATTATATATCATTTCACGTTCTTATCCGTTGAAAATCGTAAATGAAGCGCGGGGCCTTAGGCCATGGCCTCGTGTGCCTTATGTGTTAATCCGGCCCTGTTTGGGGTTTTGTAAAAGACCTCGGGGACCCGCTCTTCCTTTAGCGAGCTTTGTTCACCAAATCCCCTCCCCTTCATTATAAGAAAAAAATAATCACACAATGCACTACAATAAATAACGTTTAGAAAAAAAACACCTAAATTACAATGAATATGTTTTTTTTTCTTACCGTGAAATTTATTTAAAAAAAAACTCTTTCTCTGATTAATTTTATACAAAAGACGCTAATGGCTCATTACTTTATTGGTACATCAAATATTTTAATGACATCATCCTTGATAACTTGATATTTTTTATTTTTTAACAAATTCTTAATGCGTTACCAAAAGAGAGAGAGAAAGTGGCTTTTAAATATATTAGATATATTCAAATTTACGATATGTTAAGGTTACATCTACATCCAAAGACCATGTATGTAGCCCCAGTTGTTATAAACAACTCTAGGCAGTAGGAGTCCAAGGCCTCACTAACATAATTTTATCACTCAAAGCTTGATCCACTTCAGCAGAAATTATTGCAGTATAAATGTTTTACCTATTTCATGAAGTTGCCTTTCTCAAATGACTCTGTGGAAAGTGGAAAATTTCACAAATCCATCAATATTTCACATGTACCAGAACTCATTTTTCTAATTACGTTACATAACCTAAAAATTACGGTTTAAACCCCGAAAGAAGATGAAGCACCCAAACCCATTAGGACTAAGGTTTATGATAAAAATTCGATCACAAAGTTGTAACCTAAAAATTAATTTCAAGTACTATCAATAGTTGAAACTAATGGCAATACGTTTGTGGGGGGGGTACACTAAATAAAGAGGTAATAATAAAACTAAACCTTCATGAAAACCTAATATAAACATGCGAATTATGGTCACTAACCTCTAACATAAATCTTTTTAGAACTTGTCAAGAACTTCGAAATGTCTAAACCGAGCTAAGTATATGCATAAAATAAAACGTAAAACGATATAAAAAAGTGGAATTCAAGCCATTCCTCGTGAACATTCAAAGTATTGTATACATACATCAGGCAACAATATCAAGTCATGGTTTTGTTGCTAAGCGACATACGAACGGAGTTATCAAAAGGCAACTGGCTTTTATATATACATTAGATTGTTGTGCCTATTATCATGCCGATTATATATAATTGGAAAAACAAAGGTAATTGTACGTTTTACAAATATTTCTTTTAATACTATCATGGTTTCGCCGGTAAAGGCATCTACGATTCTGTAATTAGGGGTTTTCTCCAAATATCGGCGGTTTTAAAGTATTAAATATTTAGCTGATTATAGTTTATGAGAAAACAAATATCTTTTTGTCATTACAACAACGGTAAATCAATTATCTCCCACCTATTGATACTAAATATGGATATTTTGAAAAAGGATAAGCAACGCAAAATATAAAGTTGTCGGTGATATAGAAACAAAAGCAATCACACTCTTTGGATTTGTAGAAGAAAGTGTTATATGTAAATGAAAGATTATATTGGTGTTTGGATACGTCATGAGCACTTCACAAAGTCAAGTTAGACATTATATCACAATAAATAATAGAAATATAAAATAAAAGAAATATTGATTTGAATTTCGCGCACAGTTACTCGAGGGCTATCTGCACCAGCTTTCTCTAATTTAGCATTGATAGACTAGAGGGAAAACAGTTAGTCTACATAGCCCATTGCTAACTCTTAGGCTACTCTTTTACCAACAAAAAGTAGGATCGACGGTTACATTATAACGTCCTCACGGCTAAAAGGGCGAGTATATTCGTTGACGAGGATTGGAACCCGCGACTCTCAAATTGCGAGTCGAGCGCCCTAACCACCAGGACAAGCCAGGCCCATGAGAAATATTGAAAGTCCATGTGTGCCTGATTTTAATTTGCACAACGTTTATAACATTTCGTTAAGCAAGTTAAGTCTATTTGTGTTTATAATGTATCTAAAAAATTGTTTCTTGTTTGAATTACTTTTCTCGCAGTATTGTTTAATTCTCTATGGGCGAAGCTTTCAAAATATTTGGTGAGTTTTATTCTCATTAAGCACTTGGTTATCAGGAAGGATACAGAATTCCTGACTTGCTATAAGTTTTGGCAGTCACATCACTTTATACGTGACTTAACAACGGAGATTCAACAGGTCAGATTTTAGCTGCCACTTAGAACGACGTGTAGTCTGTGTTCATTGCTATTTCATTACGCTTTGCCAGACCGAAAAACAAAACAAAAACAGGGATACCAAGTTCATGTCATACAGTTACCTCTGCTTGTTTGTTTGTAATTAAACACAAAGCTACACAATGGGCTATCTGTGCTCTGCCCACCGCGGGTATCGAAACCCGGGTTCTAGCGTTGTAAGTCCGCAGACATACCGCTGTGCCACTGGGGGGCCG
>NW_013667589.1:114085-116757 GCF_000517525.1 Limulus polyphemus
CCTGTGCCACTGGGGGGCCGTTACCTGTGCCACTGGGGGGCCGTTACCTGTGCCTATGTAATAAAATTTTGGCAACTTATCTGAATGAAGACGTGAGTAAAATTCCTAATTATTTACTTTGCAGAACAAAATATAACACTCTTCTGATGTTAACTACCATTATATGATTATCTTATATTTAGCCGATTTTACAAAATAAATCCATAAGTTACAGTACAGATTGTCCAGTGTGTGTGTATTAAATACTGTTTTTTGTTTGTTTGTTTGAATTAAATACAAAGCTACACAATGGGCTATCTGTGCTCTGCCCACCACGGGTATCGAAACCCGGATTCTAGCGTTATAAGTCCGCAGACATACCGCTGTGCCACTGGGGGGGGGGGCTAGTGTTTTGTCTAAGTTTGGTGTCTTACTTAGGATGAACACTTGTAGTTTAACTGGAACATGTCTCTAACATATTGGGTTAGTTTACATATAAATAATTTAGTTTTGCGAACGCTTTTACGTGCATATCTTTCTATCGTTTTGGTGCAAGTGAATTTGGCGAAACAAAACACTAAAAAACACGATTCATCGTCACTTACATTTTTGTTTTGAGTATAAGTTACAATTTTAGATAATGTTTTCAATAATGGTAATGTTCTGCGATAAGCAGGGGTTCTTGAATATGCACATAAAAGGATTTGGAGAATGCAGTTACCTTCAGAGTACTGACGTCAGAAACTATGTCACATGCCATTTTTATTGCATTCATAGGAATACGCATGTCAGGTAGATAGTTAGTTTTAATACAAAATAAAGAAAGAAAAAAAAAGACGTTCCAAACATAATCATTGCATGAGTAATGCATCAATGATGTTAGAATAAAGCTGGATGTAGTTCATTCTAGTACCGTGGTTAGTGTCCACATTTTATCATTTATCGTTTCTCCAGGTGTTTAAATCGTTTTCTTTTGTTATTTTTAAATTTTCAGTTAACATATTGTTTTAAATAAGTTTTTAGGTATTGTGTCTGGAAATCTTATCTGACTTACTCCACCTGAACTGAACGCCTTGGGTGAGTCAGACCTGTGTTTGTCTGCTGTCGTTAGACGGTGAGGCTGTGCAATAACAGGAACTAAAATCCACCAATGAGATCTCAGCTCGTTCTTTTATCGACATTTTTTTCCAGGAAGTCTCGGATTCCGAGACTGTTGAGAAAGTAGTAAAGCTATGTCTAGCGTCGAGTGAAAAAAAACAACAACAAGATCTCTCCAGTAAGTACACGCAAGTCTTTCTATTTTTTGAGCGTAATTTTGCTTAATATTAATAATTATATGATATACAACTTGACAATGTAACAAATATTTGAAGTGGTGTTTAGTTTTATTCAACAAATGATATAAGCTGTAGAGTGTAACGTGTGTTGATAAAGCATAGGTGGCCAAAGGTAACCCTGAACTTGTTATTTTATTTATATGTGTTTGGTCATGAGGCAGAATACATTGATAAGGGTTTTGGAATGATACGAATTTATTCTCATTAACATTATTTTAAAATATGAATTAGGAAGATATTACAAGTCTAGATAATTCAAGCGCAGTCACTTGAAATGCTTCACTGAATATATTCCCACATAATCACCCAGCATGATGTGGTTAAACTTGAAACTTTAAAGAGAAACACAGATATTCAACAAAATTTGAAAGTTAAAAGTTTCAGATATTGTACGTTTTACAGAGTTCATGTCAGAAAAAAAAAAATATTACTTAGGTAAAGATTATATGACAAGTTCCTTAAAATGGCAAATAAAACTAAAGTTTTAAAACTATTAAAAGCTACAGTTAATGTCTCAAGTAAGTGTCAGTTTTCCTATTTTTATAAAAGCAATGCTCATAATACTACAACAGTCTTGTAGGAAGTGTCTTAAGGTGGAATATAACATCAAGAAAAGTACTATTAAGTTAAACTCCAAAGTAGAATACTGGTTTATTTTTATGTTTGAGCTCTGTAAAAACTTAGTATAGTTGGTAGACAGAAATTTCATGAACTGCATTTTATGATTAAAAATTAAAATGGCATAAAAGCGTTACCGATTTTCTGTTTTTCAATACATATCCAATACCTTACTTATTCGGCAGTTGTGAAATACTAAGTTTCGAGTATGCAAACGTTATTCATGTATTTGATCAGTCTCGAATGCGTCTGTCTGATTCAGATTTTTAGGTTTTGTTAGCAGACATAATATTTTTTTTTAATTATTCCAAGTTCCTTTCTTCACCAGTTTTTGTGGATCTTGCTACATTTCGACATGTTTAGTTTGTTTTTCACTAGTTTTTGTGGATATTGCTACATTTCGACATTTTTAGTTTGTTTTTCACTAGTTTTGGTGGATCTTGCTACATTTCGACATTTTTAGTTCGTTTTTCACCAGTTTTTGTGGATCTTGCTACAATTCGACATTTTGGTTCGTTTTTCACTAGTTTTTGTGGATCTTGCTACATTTCGACATTTTTAATTCGTTTTTCACTAGTTTTTGTGGATCTTGCTACATTTCGACATTTTGGTTCGTTTTTCACTAGTTTTGGTGGATCTTGCTACATTTCGACATTTTTAATTCGTTTTTCACTAGTTTTTGTGGATCTTGCTACATTTCGACATTTTTAATTCGTTTTTCACCAGTTTTTGTGGATA
>NW_013667589.1:117697-123619 GCF_000517525.1 Limulus polyphemus
TTCTTGCTACACTTCGACATTTTTAGGTCGTTTTTCACTAGTTTTTTGTGGATCTTGCTTCATTTCAACATTTTTAGTTCGTTTTTCACTAGTTTTAATGGATCTTGCTTCATTTCAACATTTTTAGTTCGTTTTTCACTAGTTTTTGTGGATCTTGCTACATTTCAACATTTTTAGTTCGTTTTCACCAGTTTTTGTGAATCTTGCTACATTTCGACATTTTTAGTTCGTTTTTCCACATTTTTTTGTGGACCTTGCTACATTTCGACATTTTTAGTTCGTTTTTCACCAGTTTTTGTGGATCTTGCTTCATTTCAACATTTTTAGTTCGTTTTTCACCAGCTTTTGTGGATCTTGCTACACTTCGACATTTTTCGAAGATGCATTTTCAGTCGATATGTTTCTGATCATACGTTCACAATTATTTTCTGTCGCCAGGTGGCTAGCGTCAACAATTTGGATACAGAAAGTTTTCATTGAATAACTTTGCAATATGTTCCAGTTTTATTTCGAGTTACTTGTGTTCGGGTAGCGTTTACATTTGTTTTTGAAGACACCTTATTATTTCTGTTTCTGGCAGATAATATTTTACCATGTAATACAGGTAGATTTCCTGTAAATATAGGACGAATGGTGACGTCATATATTATGGGAGTTGCATACAAGAAGGGAAAGAAGCATTGTTATTTCACGATATTGCGAAACTAATCTTGCTGTTGACTGAGCAAGTAACACGGCGTTTCGGGATTGGTGACCTACTAAGATTTATTACGACGTAGGTAATGGTGATGGCCCTTGTGTCGATTGTTTCCGGCTCGGATGAAGTTTAAAGAGTTGTGAATGTGGTTGCTCGTTTGCCTGTCGCAGTTGTTTAGACCAAAGATTGATCAATTTGGTGGTAAGCCTAATGTATTAAATTGCAATGGAATATATGAAAAGGTCATAATCTGTGGATGTTTGGCTATCGATTTGGGGGGGGGGGCAGGAGAACCGGAGTGTATAATTATAATGAGATTTTGTTTTTAGAGTTGCTTTAAAACTTTGTTTTTAGTGCTTTTAGAGGAAGCACCAGAGATTGTTAGATTATTGCAGCATGACTTTTACAAACATTTTCAGCTTGGTGACATATGTTTGTGACTAAAAGGACTGCAAGTTCCTTTTTTGTAAGATAACAATAGTACGATATTCAATATTGTCTTTAGCCTTTTAGTCTGAGGATGGCATAGACGAAGCTATAATGCTGTTCTCGTTTTAGCTGTTGATATAAGTCATATAACAGATTCAAAGGTTACTATGTTGTCCTCATAAGAAACCTAGCACATGTTTTATGTACGTCAACGTCGCGTCTTAGGCTGAAAACTACAGTACCGAGTGCAACACAACGATTCCTTAAAGTTGTGCTACATATTATAGTAAATTGTTATTTTATGTGTGTGTGTGTTTGTAATATAATTTTGAGTATGCCAGTGATTTAACGGTCGGTTTTAATAACCACGGACATCATATAACCTTAAAATAGACTATTATCTGACTTTATCCGATTTCTAATGTTTAAGCAGGAAATCAGTGGACTTATTTTATAAAAAAATAACTTGTAGCTTCGCACAGAAATAAAGAGGAAGCAGGAAATACTTAAAGAGCTAAACTTCAGCGTCACTACTACGTCACCAGTTTCTGCCCAGTCGATTCTCACGTGCTGCATCAGGTGCTTGTGACTGTGCATTATAAAGTCAGGTACCTAAAGTAGCGCGCGGAGGATTATGGGTAATGTCTTCTTGAAACGGGAGTTTTTGGTAAGAACAAGAAGAAAAGCTGAACTCTAATTACGTTTCTGAATTCTTTTTTAGAATAGTGGCGAGCACTTTTATAACGGGGTGGTTTTAACAGGTTCTCTGTTTATCACTCTAGTGTAGACATCCAAATATAACACCTTGTAAGGAAAAGTATTATTGCCGAAATGTAATGATTGTTTGTTATGGATTTCGCGCAAAACTACACGAGGGCTATCTACGCTGGCCGTCCCTAATTTAGCAGTGTGAGACTAGAGGGAAGGCAGCTTAGACATCACCACCCACCGCCAACTCTTGGGCTACTCTTTTTACCAACGAATAGTGGGATTGACCGTCACATTATAACGCACCACGGCTAAAAGGGCGACCATGCCGGGTCAAAATGTAATGAAATAACGTCGTAAAGATTTTAAATTCACATTTCAACCTATACATGAAAAAAACCCACAGTTAGAAACAACTTCTTTTTTTTTCACAGCTACAGTGACAGCCTATACGATTGTTTAATGTTATGTTTCAATGATATGCAATATTTTTCGAGGTATGGTCAATAATTAAGTATTACAGTTTTATCATTTTGTTTCGGTAATAGCAATATAATAACATATATTACTTAAGTACAGTTTGTTTTTTAATTTCGCGCAAAGTTATATGAGGGCTATCTACGCTAGACGTCCCTAATTTAACAGTGAAAAGAAAATATATTGTATAATGCACTAGTATTTTATACTTGCTTTAAACAGAACAGTAAACTTTTTTGTGCTATAATAGTTTATCAATGTATGTTTGTGAACTGCTATTCCAAATTTTCTTTATTACTCCCCAATATTCAGCCAAGTTATTTGGTTGCGATATTACCTTCTCTGTCTCCATATAAACTGTACAGCCTTAATAATATTCAGGTATTGATTGCAAGGCCTTGCTCCTAAAGGAATGCCATAATATATATAAGAACCTGTTTGTATTTGTCAACAGTTAGAGTGCCATCAAGTTTTTGTTGATTTCAAATACCATTGGCTGAGATGCAATTCGCACTTGTAACGGCCCCCAGAATGCTCCACTGCAGATGTTTTACATTGATTGTGACAGTGTTCACCTCTCTGCCACCAAACAAACAATTTGAATATAGGTTAAACTGTGAAGAGCACCAATCTTCAGTTTTGCTCATTTCGTTGTTTGGAGTCTACTACCCATTTCAGCCTTTGGTTTCGTTATCTCTCCTCAACAGTGGTATTTGAACGTTTACACACCATTGAGACAACTTTTTGCTAATGTTTTTGTGGGTAACTTTCACACATCTGTAGTTACAGCTATGTCACTTGCAAGATTTTTACTGGATCATCATGTGTCACGTAATAAGCATACTCTGAGATACTTAACATTGACGAGGTGGACTTTGCACCTTGACTGCTCTTATTAACAACAATACAAATTTCAGATACCTTCTTCAGAATCTTCATAAAGCTACTATTGAAATATAAAATTTTTTCCTCAATCCGTCAGATAGAAAAGCCTTAACAGCCAAAACTTCATTTTGTGTACATCTGGCGTGTGCAATTTCTGTTCTGGAAGCCGTCATGCTATCACCACAGTACTGCTGAGAATGACACGAGTGCTGGTACTATTATATACAGTATAGTAATGTGATACTGACTGTAAGTCTCTACTGGCCGTTACAGTAAACTTTCTAACTGTTTCAGTGACATTTTATTTATTATGTCATATCTACTCCTGTAGTTCTTTGGATTTATTCTTTGATATATACTTACCTGGCTTTACATAATAAGAGTTCGAGTCCACACAGAATTATAGATGTGCAAAGTGGCTTGATAACCTTGGAACCCATTTGGTTCATGATAATGATGATGCCTTTTGTTTCACAGGGCATCCAAACATAATAATAACAAAAAGGATCTTATTGCTGGTTAAATTTTATTTTCACTGAATTAACTGTCATACATTTTGTTGCAATTGTTATTTCCCTTCACTTACTGGTCATTGCATGTCTCAAAAGGAGGGACAAATGATCTTTGAAAGCAATTATCAGGATTTTCAGTGTCTGGTTTAAAACCTAATGTTATTCTCACTATCCTGAATCTTGACCATCTAATACATCTAATACAGTCTAGAAACAGTGATTAAACAGGGATGGTTTGTTTCAGCCAGTTGTTTGGCTAAATCTAATCGGGAAGAATATATAGGTAATTTTTCAGTAATCTTGTAATTATAATGGAGTATGAATTTTCAGTCATTCAGTGAACAGAAACTATAATGTTCTTGGTCAAGAAAGCCTAAACATTGTATTGTAAACCTTTGGAATTAACATATTAGATGTGATTCTTCTCCTCTTAACAGAGCGGGCGCAAATTCTAAACTTAAGCATTTTAATAATTATCTTAGTAGGCTTGTGAATTTGTTTTTTGTCTGTGAGATCCTCCCACAGTTTTGGAGCTACCAAAACTAAACTTGGCAAGCAAACTCGGGATGACCCGGAGAGTCTTTATTTATATCGTGTATTCCCCTTACTAAGGGTGGCTAAAACACGTCCAGAAGGCCAACCAGGTATGATGGAGTCTAGGAGTAAATTTTCAGGGTTGCTGAGCCCGAACATTGCATCCTATTTCGTACCCCACTCATCTCCTTAGGGGCATTATAATGTGACTGTTAATACCGCTATTCGTTGGTAAAAGGGTAGCCTAAGTGTTAGCGGTGAGTGGTGATGACTAGCTGCCTTTCTTCTATTCTTTCACTGCTAAAGTAGGGATGGCTAGCGCAGATAGCCCTCGTGTAGCTTTGCACAAAATGCAATACAAACCAAAGCAAACCCCCACTCATAAGCTAACAGAACTAAACGTAGTATACGTGTTCGGGTACCACGGAGGGGTGTCCTAAAGTGGTCTGTTTTCTGGTGTATAAAAGTAATTGGGATTATGGAGGAGCTTTGTCAGTACATTAGGTATATATCTTTATCGGGATTTGGGAAAGTCAGGTTCAATGTCTACCCCTTCCTCTCTCTATTGTGTATCTGTGAATTATGAGAGGAGCCTTTGAAACGAGCGGGTATTTTATGCTTGTTGTAATAATACATTTAAATATCGTACAAATATAAATATATTGTTTTAATTAAATTTCCAAAAAAAGAGACACAAATTTGGAAATGGCCCTTTTCCACCAGTTATTTGTACTTCATCAGGTGCTCTGGTGATCTTCTATCCAGGCATCTTATGCAGTGCAATTTATAGGTGGTCTCTCTGCATCTATAAGACAGATTTCGGTGTCTTGGCTATGCAAGATCTGGTGTGCAGTTTCTTAAGGACTTTATCAGTAACGCATAAACTTACAATAATGAAGCTATATCATTTATCATAAGTATCTTTGTAGCGACGTGATTTACGAGAGAGAGCGTTAGATAAATATCGTGTTGAAATAGAGTTGCGAGGTATTTTTGTTGAATAAGATAGGCGTAATTTTCAAGAAATAGAGCATCATGGTTGACGTTTCAGTATGAACAAAGATTTTATTTAAGTTTCAGATAAGTTTGGGAAACTAGTATTTGAAATTGAGGTGTCAACTTTAATATAATTCTGTTAATATTATATTGTTATTTGGTGTTTTTATGTTAAGCGGTATTACGACAAGACATTTTCTAATGAGTGTTGCAGCTCTCAAATGGCCTAGAGAACGTATTTTGAGCTTACGCGCTGCCCTGCTCTGCCATCTAGTGAAACGAAAACCAAGTTAGCAACCTTGAGGAAACTGGCGAAGAAAGATTTTCTTCTTCTTTCCCATTCTCTTGTATGCAATGTTAGAAAAGAAAGTGTATGGGTTCAAAACAGAGTGACTGGGTTTCATCATCTATTGACATGACATTTAAAAAGGTAAGCTTGAAGATTTATTTTGCACTAAATATATGTTGTTAAAGTTCCATAGTTCACTGCAGGTGTTACTCATACTTATAGCTTCAATAATAGTCTAGAAGCATTTTGTACTTTGATCCGCAGATTTAATTTAGTCCTCGCTGATCTAACTATTTTTTTTCACTGATTTGTAACATTCTTTATTTTTATTGTACATTAAGTTATACCTGTTTTTGCTTTGTTGTTCGAACACAGATCTGATACATGGGCTTCCG
>NW_013667589.1:124591-136119 GCF_000517525.1 Limulus polyphemus
CTTTTATTGTCAAGTCCAAGCGATTAATTTGGGTATAGAACAAAGAACTTCTTGGGAAACGACTAGTGAAAGACAACAAAAAAAAGATCTGAAATGGTATTTTTACATACTTCTAAATTTGACCAGAAATGGAAAAATTAAGAGGAATCTGAAAAAAAAGAACACCTGCAGTTAACTTGATTTTTATAAAATTGTTAGGACTATCGGTTTCCAATGCCTTGCCGACTTTAGACTTGTAAACCTTAAATGTTAAAGTAAGATACCGAATATATGAATAGCGATTTATAGTATTTTTTGTCTCTCATCGTCCCGTACAACTGGAGAGTTTTAATATTCGTGGGTAACAAAGATAGATCTGAAATGTTATTTTTACACACCTCTGGTTTTGGACAAACTAAGAGGATTGTGAAAAAAATCTGCAGTTAACTTGATTCTTATAACATTTTTTTAGACGTATTGATTTCCAAAGATTCGCAGGCTTTTGGAGTTTAACTGGTACATTTTAAAGTATTATCTTGTTTCTTATTTAGATTTCACTCAAACTACACAAGGACTCTCTGCGCTCTCTTTCCCTACTTTTGAATAGAGAGAAGGCAGTTAGTCAGCACCTCCTAGCGTCGAATTTTAGGCTACTTCATCAGGCCGAATAGAGGGATTTGACCATGACTTTTATAAAATATTCAGTACACAAAAGTGCGGAGCAGGACTTTTTTTTTTCGTTAATGACACACAGACCACGGATCCTCAACTTCATAGTCCTGAACGCTAACGTTTTGGCCTCTCTAAGCCCTCAATGTTATCTGCTTCTCATTTCGATAATTCCCAATCTGGCTTGATTGATAAGCTCTTGAACTTAGTTCGCCTTTTGGTCAACGATAAGTTTCCGGGCTTGCAATGCTAAATCTCAGAGAACTGTTCCACGTGGTGGGCAGAGTGCAGATAGCTTTCATTGTGTAGCTTTCTGCTAAACAAACGACTTCTGCTTCTATAGATTGACACTTTGATTACGTTTTCTTTAAATATAATTAGAACGAAACAATGTAAAAACAAATCAGGAAAAAATAGATTTATGATAAAATACCAACCCTTTCTTTTAAATAACTGTATCGAAGAAATTCTGTGTAGATTCTTGTTGAGATTCCGTGGCAAATTTAGTGTTTTTATGGTTTTTGGGATAATAACTTAAAATGTTCTGCTACGTATTCTGATTTCTCAAAAACTATAAAAGCGTCATTCACATACATGTCTTATAAAAGGGGTTTAAAACTATTAGGTCAAATCTCAGTCCATTCTTTCTTACAGTGACACTTGAAAATATTCGCCATTGTACTAATCTTCAATCCATCATTATGTTGAAACTTTTCTTTGTTAGAAATTAATTGTTATTCTGTTATTGCTTTTACTATTAATATCTCTAAAAGACGTATTATGGTTGTATTTACCATAGAAGAATAAATCCAAGTAATTGATAATAGTTTTATATTAATAAATAAAAATACAACATCCAAACTGACTAAACAAACATCTTTATCAAATTTAACGTTTCTGATTTTCTCCGATAATTTAAAACTATCTTTTACAGTAAATTTGTTTAGTATGTTATTTTAGTGTTACTTAGATATCTGGACAGCTTTCATGAATATTTGATACAGCAGGTAGTATCGGACAACTTTCATCGTGTATTTTAGTCTGTCCATATAAAATCTCTGCATATGAACCTACATAGGTCTAATTTCTTGATAAATATTTTTCATTCTTATTGCTACTTAATTGCATTAAACTGTTTATTTATCTCTTAGTTACATTGCAAAGTTTGGCATTAAAATTGTATGGATGTAAGCCAGATGCTCCAATGCTATTGCCGTAAGCTTTAACATTATTTATTAAATGTAATATCCAAAAGCGGGATAAACTTCACAAACTTTTAGATACATCGTAAAATTTCAAGTGGTAGCCGAAAATCATGAAATTATGTTTCCAAGATGGTTAGGCAGATTTCAAACTTCTGGTCAATACATGTTTTTCTACACCATTTAGCTTCTCAGGGTGATTATTGAAGATATTTCCCAATTGTGCTCTATGATAGGTTAACCATATTTTTATACTCGTTATTATTTTTACTAATACCTATCATGCATACATGCAGTAAATCTATTAAGCGTACAGTTTCTTTTTAAGCTTTGCTTAGCTATAGCCAGTTATTTACCCAGAGGTTTTGTGAGATTTTGTTTGAATTTAATATCTGTTTAAGGAGACTTTATTTGGGTTTCACTGTACTGTCTTCAATGTTTGAATCTATAGTTGGCTATTTTAAAGTATCGAAACTTTGGAATGCCCTGAATTACGTCACACTTATCTAAATATTCTCTTGAGATTTGGATTTTTGCAATTTAATATATATTTTTTCATACTTACGAAATGTTTCCACACATTCCTTTCCATATGATATCGTTCTTGAATAATATTGTGTTTAGACCTAGCACAGACCAGTAATTAGCTTGTTTTTTTTTGGTATTGGTATTTCGCACTAAACTACTCGAAGGCTATCTGCGTTAGCTGTCCATAATTGAGAAGTGATAGACTAAAGGGAAAACAGCTAGTCATCATCACCCACCGTCAACTTTTGTGCCACTCTTTTACCAAAGAAAAGTGGGATTGGCCGAAACATTATAACGCCTCTACGGCTGAAAGGGCGAACATGATCGGTGACGGGATTCGAACTAGCGACCTGCAGGTTGTGAGTAAAGCGCCCTAAGAACTACGGCATATCAGGCTTCCAGTGGTTAGCTTGCTGGACTGTGGATATGAGTTCCAAATGACATAAAACATCATTAGTTTGACTAAGTTATCCCATCTACGATCAGAACTTTTTTGTTATCATTTAGAACATAATTCATTAATCTTGAAAAAAAATGTAAGAAAAAATAATAAGGTCTGTAAGAGACAGTTTAAGGATAGAAGTTAGCGTTGTGAGGCTGACCAATGCATAACCGTTAGTTGACCCTGGCGTTCTTATTACATTACGGATTTCTCGGAACTGTAAGCACCAAGTGAGGAATATAAGGAAATTAAGGAATATGGAAATGCTAGAATATTTTTAAAACTGTTATCAACCTATTTTACCATTATTAAGCCTGGAGTATATACTTCACAACATACATAGAGTAGTTACGGATACTTAGTCATTTATTGATTAAATCTTGTATAGGTAATTCATGTTATTTTTACTAGATGAGTTAGGATTTCATATTTTTAGGTTTCCACGCTTACTTTCATTGTTAATACAACTAAGCCTAAAATGGAAACATTAGGCCTAGCAATGCAAATACATAATTTCACGTTTTTGTATTTTTAAGGTTTCCTTAACGATAAATACTTTAACAAATAGACTTACTAAACAACTGGTAAACGTTTAATATTTATGTATAACATAGATCTTATTGGTCTCTATCTTATAACGCTAAAAATGGGGTTTCGATACTCGCGGTGAGCAGAGCACAGGTTGCCCGTTGTGTGGCTTTGTGCTTCATACAACAACAACAAATAGAATTATTAGTATCATAAGACTGTTATAACACTTAATTTATAATATGTAGCATATTATTTCATACATATTTCATATATAGTGTATAATATATATGATATACAATATTTAATGTCTAACAGCTTAGAATCAGGAAGGTAGAGTGTTTGCCTTTGTTTAATTTCCATTGTCGTTTTAAGACGAAGAACAGTTTCTACTTATATATATTAAGCTGTGTCCAATAGAACTGATTGGTAGAAAGGATTTCTAATCGTTTGCTGACAAAAGCCTCGAGACAAAAATTCAAAACCTTGTAAAATCAAAAAACTCAAGACTGCAAGATTCAGTATCATCACAAGAACTTTCAACTACAACCACTAAAGCCAACTAATGGAAGAGATATAACATTCCTTTCCTTCTAAGCCAGTAAGATAATTTGTAAATTGAATGATATCAAGATACCAAGATCTATTCTACTGATAAATAAATTTTGGCTTAGTCCTTTAACCGAGTTGTGTCCATTAGTTCAGAACAGCATAAAACGAGCTATTTCCTTTGCGCTTAGGACATAAACTTTAAAAACTGGCTTCTTTAGATGTTTGTAGAAGTTGAACAAATCCCTTATGGTTAAGACATAAAATATAAATTGTACTGATATTTTAAACACATTACACAACTGATCATTTTACATTAAGAACTGAGACGTTTCTGGAAAAACGTAGAGTGTCTCACAGAGGAATTCAAAACTTTATGGAAATTACAATCGTCATGACAGATTTTTGGTCGGCAGTTAACATCACGCTCTGTATTAGATACTAAACGATATATAAATTTATCAATCGAGAAAATACGCGAACTATTCAGTCTTTTCAACTAAACATCTACATCGCAATGTTTGACTGAATACTTTTCTAATAAACGATGTGTAGCAATCAATTAGTGTTTCTGTGGATGACAGGACAATGAAAAGGAAAAATATATGTATCTGTTATGTATAGCTGATTAAGCTGCCAATAGATGGCAGCGTTTCTCTTGTCTGCTTCTAGTGTTCAAAATATTTTATCGCATGGGAAAAGTTATGAAGTTAAACTTGGAAACTTTTATTGAAAATATTACTTTGTAAGAGATAGAAACATGTAGAATCAACATGGGATAGTGCTGGAAATGGAGATAAGCCTTTCCAGTTTCTGGACATGGTTATTTTTGTTAAAATTTACAAGGGTATGGAAGAATTGCAATCAGTTAAGAGTAACAATAAAACTGTGAAATACAAATATTTTATGACTAACTTAACTACACTTTGTCGAAGCTTCATATCCGAGTATACAAAAGTTGGTGTACAGAAGTATCGGAGAACACAGCACAAGAACAACAACATAGACATATATACTCAGTTATTCATTGCACAATAAATTAAGGGGTATGATAGGGAACTCTATACTCTGAAAGGTTGGTTACGAATGTTTGTTTTTAATTAAGCACAAAGCTACACAATGGGCTACCTGTGCTCTGCCCACCACGGGTATCGAAACCCGGTTTCTAGCGTTGTAAGTCCGCAGACACGCCGCTGTGCCACTGGGGAGCAAACTCTGAAAGGTTGGTTACGAATGTAAAAACAAAAATATGATAAAATTAAAACAGCTCATCTTATTATACAGTGTGAAACAAGGTTATAAATATCAATTTTCCGTTATCTTAATATGGTATGAGGAACTTCTAATAAAAAAAGTTTTTTTGCATAAAAAGATATAGATGCCATTAATTTTTCATTCCCAATAAATAACCTATTTTAGAAAAGCTTTACATCTATAAGCATCGGCTAAAATGAATTTGGAATTTTAGATATTATAGCCTTACGTACACTTTTACTAAAACATAACAGTCCACCCCAATGGATAGTAGTAAGTTTATGGAATTAAAATGCTAAAATCCTGGATTCGATTCCCCGCAGTAAACAGTGAGTCAAGAGTAAAATCCGAGACTGGACTCCCTACAGCGGACAGAGAGCAAATACTCCAATGTCTAGCTTTGCGCTAAAAAATGACAACTACTGTTACTACAGCACAGCAAGTATTTGAGTGACAGCGGCCAGCTTTGTATTTAAGATATATTGATGCGTGTTGTTTTTTCTTAAGACATGTACTAGGAATATTCGTATTATCTGTTGCATAGACTGAATATTTAGATCAGTTGTTAATAATTTTGGGTTTTCGTTAATGTTCCTCTGTTATCTTTATTTCTATAAATATATGCACAATTATTTCCTTCCTTGAAGTTCAAATGTTGCTAATACAAAACAGAAATATAAGTTGTAGACTTTATACCCACAATATTAAAATTCACACTGAGACTATTGTTTAACAATTAAATTGTGGGGAAAAAAAACAACTTATACCACAAAAATGGTAAATGATATGTTTAATGTTTGCAACATTTTGGACTGGAACTCTCTAATTCTGGTGAAACTTACATTATAAATTATTGAGCAATAAAGCAGCTTGGGAATTTAAAAGCTATATTTATTACACTATTTCAATGAAAGAGTCAGTCACTTCATATATTTAATTAGCATAAATGGCACTTGTAGGGCGGCTGTTCAGTCAAGATCTTGTCGAGCTGAATGGTGTGATTCTCTGTCAATAAATTGCTCCTGGCTTCGTCTAACTGCATCTTGGTGAGCAATTTGTGCTTCTGTATTTGGATTTGTTCCAAGCTTCATTTCACTGGATCTTGCCTCATAATTTGGTGAACAAGCCTATCTCTTTCTTGCTATTATTTTTCATTTTAACGAGGGCCTATTTTGTAACATCTTTCATTTTGGTGTGATATAAAGATGTTATTGGCTTATTTCTTTAAAAAAAGTGGACACATGCACTAAATAAACTTTTTTTTATAACAGACCCAATTGTAATGAAACTTTATTAGGAACTTCTCCATATGCATTGAAAAATCGTGCGAAGTTTCATCCAAATCGGACTTAAATTGTGGGAATAGTTTTGCAGTCGACGGACACATATATATATATGTGTCAATAAGTACCACTGTAATAGATAGTAACGACATATTACTTTTAATCATTTCTGTATTTTTGTAACAAGTTTGTTTATATTGCAGAACTACTATTTAACTTTAGGGGATGTTTATGTTAAGAAGTATGTAACAAACATACAGAAGGTCGAGTTTCTGAAATGGGTACTTGAATTAAAATCATAAATAATATTCAACGTTAAAACTGGTACACAATTAAAAACATCTTATTTAGGTCTATCTATGGCCTTCGAAAAGTTGATGACTCTACACGTTTCGACGTTGTAACGTCATCTTCAGAAGTACTTGAATGTTAGTGAGAATAATTCATTATTGTTACTTGAAGACAGAGTTATAATGGTTATATTCTTTATACACGTATTTGTATTTCAACCATTAAAACTATTTTATCTCAATACATCATTTCTTTTTCGTAGGCCTTAAGTTCCAAATGACACATTATCTAAGAAATATGTTTACCTGGAGTTTTTTATTAATTTCCTAATCTTTTAGCCACATTTCTATTGTGAGGCCTATGGCAAATCAACATCAGTTTAGAAAGATTTATTTAATTAATTCGGGCTTCAAAAGAAAGACGAATTTTAAATTGTTGCTACTTTTTTCTTTGCAAATATATATATTTGTTATTACAAGGTAGAGTAGCCAGGCCAGTCAGCTAAAATTACAACATTTGAGAATTGATGAGTAAAATAAGACTGAAATTACGAGAAAAAAAAAGGATGACATAAGTACAGTACATTCCCTAATTAATATTGGTCTTAAATTTATATTACTCTTAAATGAATAAAGTAAGAAAACCATGCACTTTAACAGAGGGATATAAAAAACTGTGTGAGGAACTCCTAACCACTATACACTTGTACTTTTCCTTGGTGAAAGAATCTTTGATCATTTTTTACAGTTGTATCTCGTATAATGCAATGTACTACCTTCATTCCAATATATGTATTTAACGAAACTTGATTTCATGATACATTTTTATTAATAACCCAAGTGACACATTGATGTTACATTAGTTTGAACTGAAAATTCACAGGATTTTATTTGCTATTTGTTGAATATCTTACCAGCTCACGCAGGTGATTCTCATATGAATAATATTTTTATTACAACATAGTTCCATTCATTGAACTTTAATTAGTAGAAGGTAATAACTTTATTATGAAAGAAACGAATGATTTGCCATCTATTGACAGATAAACAAACTCCTAAAATATGTTTTTCTAGTCAACTGAAATTGAATAATGTTTTGGTTCTTGCAAAAAAGCATTCCAATAATTATATGGAATGTGTTATTTCTAATATTAGATGAAAAAGGGAGGCCAGTGAAGAATGAATGGATCGTTCTGGATGGTACATGTACCCTGAGCGATAGATTGACGTTAAAGGTAATTTAGAACCCACGCCTTTCTACTTCATCCCAACTCACTGCTTGTGCATACAAACATTACAAACCATATGCCATGGCCATATTAATAAATACAGGAAGAAACCATACGGATGCTAAACAACGTAGCATGACACCAAAAATATTCACAAGCTGACAGAATTTACCCCACTGAAAACCTGGAGAAACAGAACAACATAATATAACACTTTAACAAACCAAGAGAATGGATTAAATAAACTGAAAAACAAATATCTTGTTTACAAAAAAACTATTTGATATATCCAAGTTTATAGTAAGTGTTTGTTTACTGTGTTTATTAAAATACAGTTACAGATATTTTATTTATGAATTGAAAACATTCCCATTGCGATCACATAAATCTGAATGTGCTGTCACCTAGTATTTCAAATTTTAATTATAATCAATAATATTAAGTATTAAGTAAACTCAAAACAAATATCTTGTTTATAAAACGATTAGTTGTCTAAAGAATTAAGCTATTTGATAAATCCAATTATATATTAAATGTTTGTTTACTGTGTTTATTAAAATGTAGTTGCAGGTATTTATTTGAAAACATTCCCATTGTGATCACATAATCCAAGAATGTGCTGCCATCTTGTACTTTAAATTTTAATTATATTCAATAATAGACGTTATCAATTCTTAAAATGTGAATTTGTTAATTTAAATTTACTGAATAGATATTTGATATTTATATCAATCTCTAGAGTAGGAAAATATTTCTAGTACAAGAGTAGAATAATAATGTTGTTATAAATCACTTAACGATATATGGCCCTTTCTCTTTAAGAAGAAAAGTATCCTTAATGAATGATCACTTTAATCGATAGAAAAATGTTCTGAAGCACAATATATATTAGAAAAACAAATTAGGTATGTCCTCTAAAATCTCTATTGATCAATGTAGAATATAGTAATACATGTAAAATATGTAATATAGGAGAAACACTACCTTGCATTTTACCGTGACCAATGTTCATTTTAAAAAATATTACAAATATTACATTTATACTGTAAGAAATTAATATTGATTATAATATAATGTTTCAAATATTTGATGTAATTGAGTAAATGGGGTTTGAAAAATATAGCTTTAATCTATTGGTGATGAAACTCAACAAAATAATTATACTTATGTCACGAAGAATCCTTATATTTTATAAGTGAATTACATTTATCTGAAATTCTCGTTATACAATACAAAAAATTTCAACCAGGAATTGAATTAAAATACCCTCCCTACCTGTTTACTTTAACAACAAATGAAAATGAGAAAAAATTAAAGATTGTGAATTGACGTAATATTCTAGAACGAATTTTATTTTTATGAGGATTAACCCATACTGTGTCAAAAACAGTAAATGTTAAAATATTAAAATTGTAGGAAATCAATATCGTTTCATAAGAACTTATTTTTCATCAGCTTGAGGATTTGTTCATGATCTATATATATATTTTTTAATAAAATAAAATTGGATCTATTAACACATTCACCATGTCTTTCAAATACGATATATCTGAGGTTCTCAAATGTCTCCTTCACAATATATTTTAAGTATAAGGTTAAGTATAGGTATACATTTTGCTATAATTATGTTATGAATCACTATGGTTGTTAATATAACTGTTAAATGACAAATATCTTAGGGATTAAAATTGCAACAAATGATAAATAAAGTAGTAAAATCATAAACAAATAGATAACCATAAGATCTGAGAGTACAGAGAATTTACTTAATAACCAGCTCTTCCCTCAAATAATTTCTGGTTAGTGAAACAATAAACATGGAAACCGCTAAAATAAACTGAAACAGGATACCTATGAATTGGATTTCCTGTAACAGAACCGAATATAAAGTATCTCTGTGTATCTCTACCTGTTATATTTGTTTACTTAAATTGCTAAGTTTCTTGAGACTCTATCAAGCTAATTAAATTTCAGTTACCATACTTATTGAATGTTTTATTAACTACTATTCTTTTTGATTTATTACGGAAACATTTCTTGATATCCTAAGCAGATAAGAAAGTTGTGTACATCTAAAAATAAGTAGTGTTTTGGTAATTTTTAATCTTACGATGACCTATGACCTAGTTCAAAAAGGATCAATATACTCGTCTCCTTTTCTTTAAAAAAAAAGAAGCAAGCAAATCGTCTCACCACTTTGATGGATGTCAATTTACAAAACACTAAATAACAGTACAGTGTATTAGTTTGGTAGTTCTTAAACACTAAGCTACACTGTGGCTTATCTATCAAAATCTGATTTTTAGCGTCGTAAGCCTATAGACTTACCACTGAGAGATAGCTCTATATAATGTAATTATTCCGTAGCGCTATGATAAAAAAAGTGTTAATTTATTAACAACTTATATAATTGTATATTAATCAATAAGAGTTCCCAGACATCTTTGTTTTTTTTACATCACTAAATATTTTTGTTACGTGATACATCAAACCTGACTACAAATCTTAAGGCTAGATGGCAGCACGTTACAATTATGCATAAACGACCTACGCCACATATATAAAATCTGTTTTCTGTATTCAACATAACCCCAAATTTGAAACTTTTCACAGTAAAGCATATATCATGTTTCTCGCACAAAACGCTAGATCATTTTAATTAACAGAATACTGGATATTCTATGTTAGCCTTGATAGAATTTCACCACAATGAACTTACTTCGTAGCTGAAACAGCAGTTTCGTTATTCTTCTAAAAATATGATATTATTGTTTGCCATGACGTATCTGTTTACTAAAACATAGAAATTTGTGTGATTCGCTATAGTACTTTGTTTTCAAAACTGCGTAATCGAATTAACCTTAATGATATTTACATGAAAACGAAAACACCACTATTAAAGTTTGGTTTAAATTACATGTAATGGGATATAACAATTTCTGTAATTGTTATCATTCGTTTTAAGATTACTTACGTGACTGGAATCTCGAATAGTAGATGTAAGCTTTTACTTTCAAGTAGGTCTTTAGAATATATCGATTCCTTTTCTCATATTACTTACTGACTAGTGACTTCGAGTTTTTACTTCTATCTATACTACGAACTGCAGAATTTACGTTTGTATTAACAGTGTTCGTAACAATTGGGATGACCACCTCTACAATGTACGTTTTCTTTATCTTTCGAAGTTTACACTGTCGTTATAGAATAAACACGTTTATCACGATTCTTGATCCCTGTTTCTGAAAATTCTTGTATTGTCCATTGATCTGACATGTAGTGACTTTGTGTAATAATTGCTAAAATTATACACAAAAGAAAATTTAACACAAGAAAAGAAATGGAAGCAAAAATTCTATTCAAAATTACAAGCAAGTAGCAGAAAAATAACTTTAGATATATTTTAATATATGGGTTTGTTTGTAATTTAGCACAAAGCTACACAATGGGCTATCTGTGCTCTGCCCACCACGGGTATCGAAACCCGGATTCTAGCGTTGTAAGTCCGCAGACATACCGCTGTGCCACTGGGGGGGGGGCTCGTGGAGTCCGATTTCAAGTCTGAATATATGAAA
>NW_013667589.1:136456-154486 GCF_000517525.1 Limulus polyphemus
ATGTTTGGTGTGACAGGGATTCGAACCCGCGACCCTCTGATTGTGAGTCGAGTGCCTTAACCACCTGGCCATGCCGGGCCATAACTCAATAACAAGTGATAAATCGAATGATAAATTGGGCTTCACATTTACTTTTTTAGCATTTTAAACCGTTTCCAAATAATGGCTAAATAACTCACAATAATAAATTCGTTGCACCAGTTCTGCATATTTGTTAAATTCCTATATAAACATAAGATTAGCTTATCTGACTGACTAGTATAGAAGACTATATTAAAAACATGAATAATGCATATTCTTGAAATTTCTATGTAAACATAGGATTAGCTTGTCTGACTGACTAGTATAGAAGAATATATTAGGAATATGAATAATGCATATTCTTGAAATTCCTGTATAAACATAGGATTAGATTGTCTGACTGACTAGTATAGAAGAATATATTAGAAATATGAATAATGCATATTCTTGAAATTCCTGTATAAACATAGGATTAGCTTGTCTGACTGACTAGTATAGAAGAATATATTAGAAACATGAATAATGCATATTCATGAAATTTCTATGTAAATGTACGATAACTGGGTGAGTTTCGAAACACCATACATATACTACTGAGATGATTTTTAAACTCTAAATCATTTCACGAAGATCTCCTTATCACATGCAAATGTTATTAGCTGCATAAATCTTGCCTGTCTAAATATTTACTAAAATTAGTTTATATACATATTTGAGGAAAATAATGTTGATATTCATTGTTAAGTTATCTCAAAATCCAGCTCTCTAACCACTGGTCCGTTCCCCCCATAAAGAGATTTACAGAGAGAGTAAACAAAAGGAAAGAAAGATCTCTCATAAAAAGAAAATTTTTTACATTCTAGTAAGAGCTTAATTGTAGACGTATTTTAATTAGTATTAACAATTTTTTTTTTACTTTTTTATGTGACGCCATTTAATACCATCAATAATATCTAAATTGAAATAGTATGTGTGAAAATATTTGGACATTCGTGATAAATACTAACATTTGTTTATTTTTAGTTGGTTGTTTTTAGTTCAAAGCCACACAGTGAGCTCACTTCTCTGTCCAATTCGGGGATTAGAACCCCAGATTTTAGTATTGTTATTCCGGATATTACCCACCGGAGGATATCTGGTTATTTGAATATACTTTAAAATAATAATTCAGAAAATATTTTAGAATATTCACATGGTCATTCCTTTATATTAAACAATTTATTCTGTCCCTAATTTCAGTCAATAATTCTAAATTTTTTCACGTTTATTATTCAAATAGCATTTTATTAAACTTATAAAAAGTAAATTTACTTATCTATTTGTGTGTGTATTGTAAAATGTTTATGTACCAATTCCTTTCAGTTTGCTTTTTTGTTCCAACCTTAAGTGAAAATTATCGACTATGCATGGCATTCAATTCTGAATTCACTTTATTTTTACTTTTCAAAATAAGATCGGTCTTTAACACTAATTCTAATCTTCAATCCATCTTTTCTTATCTTATAAGCGTCTTTGCCTATTTCGGGAGACCTGTAAAAATACACTTTATTTTTCCTTTTCAAAATAAGATCGATCTTTAACACTAATTCTAATCTTCAATCCATCTTTTCTTATCTTATAAGCGTCTTTGCCTATTTCGGGAGACCTGTAAAAATACACTTTATTTTTCCTTTCAAAACTTAGCCTAGCATTGTACATTATAATTTTGTTTTTCAGTTAGTGCTAGAAAGGTAATTATAAATGACAGGTATTTATTCTTAAAAACTGTGGGCAATTTGTGCAGAGTATAATATTTCATATTGTCCATTTTTTGCATCCAATTTAAGACCACTTTTAAATAGAATATTAGCAACTTTTTCGGTGTTTTCATAGTTTAAACTTTTTCTTCTTTGGTATATTTTCATTTTCACAATCTTTTTTGTTATTAATTTTTCTATATTGACTATTTTCATTTATATAGTTCCTGTTTAATATCCTGCATTTCTACTTTTTACATTTAATAAACATTCATTGTTCATTTCTTTAGTTTTCCAACTTCTGTTGTTAAACCTTTCACGTTGTCACCAAAGTTCTTTATTTTTGTAACTACCTGTTATCAACTTCGTAACAATATTTCCTTCATTCTCACCTTCCTCTGGCTCTATCCCAAAAGTAGAAATGCCGGATATAACTTTTCAGGTGACGCCTGTGATCGTTTTTCACTTGTATTACAACACTACCAAGGTTGTCTGTTTGTGTATATATTTTTTTAGATTTAAAACAAACATATTTAACTACATACTTCAGTAAGTTATTTATCTGTTCCACTAACGAAATTTATACATAAAAATGCATCTCTCTTTTTTTTTCACTGTGAGAAACTTAATAGGAATACGGAAGGAAACAAGTAAAATATAGAACATCACAAAATCTAAAATTCTGGATTTGATTCACATAGCGGAAAGGGGGGAATATCACATTGTGTAGCTTTTCAATAAGCAAGCAGCAATAAAAATAGATAAATATGTAATTAGAAAAATTCACTCTCAGTTAATAGTTGCTTCTCTGTTCCTCTCATTTTGAATTATAAAATGTTATAAAATGAACAAGTAATTGCAAAACTTAATTAAGAAAATACTTAGCTTGGAATACATTAAAAGTTAACAAATAAGTTACTCATTCTGAATCACGTTTTTTTGGGTTCATCTTTCATTGAACAAACAGATTGGTAACTTAAATAAGAAATGTTTTCCTATTAATGGTGAGCAATGTGTATTTTAATTGAAATTTGATAAAGCACTAAAAATAGAAAATACATATACATTAATATTTATGTATTTCTTACGTCAAGCTAGTGGTTTACTAATTTCACACATAGTTTATTAAAGAAGTAAATAACTATCTTTTATTTAGAAAACATCAAACATATAATAAAGAACATCACTAACTTATTATTCACCAAAATAGTCTAATTGTTTCAAACCTTAGGAGAAAAAGAACATATTAACTTATTCTTCACCAAAATAGTCTAGTTGTTTCAATCCTCGGGAGATGTTTATTACATTTAGTAAATAACATATTAACTTCTTATTCACCAAAATAGTCTAATTGTTTCAAACCTTAGGAGATGTTTATTACATTTAGTAAATAACATACTAACTTATTATTCACCAAAATGGTCTAATTGTTTAAAACTTAGGAGATGTTTATTACATTTAGTAAAGAATCACTAACTTATTATTCACCAAAATGGTCTAATTGTTTAAAACTTAGGAGATGTTTATTACATTTAGTAAAGAACATCACTAACTTATTATTCACCAAAATGGTCTAATTGTTTAAAACTTAGGAGATGTTTCTTACAAATAAATAAGCACCAACTTGTCGAGAACTTTGGGAATGGCTAAAAAACGAGGGATCTTTAACTGTCTTTATCCATATCGTAAATTACCAAATTGATAAAAATATTTCTTAATGAAAATGGAGTAGACAGACTTTATAATTAATACCATAACTTATTATTCCTATTGTAAACACGAAATTAATATATCCAAATAAAAAATGTCAGCACAATTATAATCTGCACAACCATTTTTAGTTACGTTGACAAATATCCAAATAAAATTAAAAATCACATAACTTCAAGTAGAATAATACCCGAAGAAAAATAAAAGGGTCGTTTTGTTTACATCAAACCATGACGATCCTGTGAGAACGGTTAGATGGGTAAAATCGGAAGAAGTGTTGACGTGTTAACAAGAAAGTTAACAAGAAAAATAAAAGAGGCATTAAATATGGAAACACAAACAATGCCATTTTGCTTAATACGAGAGATTCTGAGTATGCAATCAATTGGAAAGCAACTAGAATTTTCTATAAAACGGATAATTACATACGAAAAATCGTCGAATCCCCTTGTGTCCTGTTGACTACGTTTCATGCCAGAAGACAGAGTGAGACTGAAGAGGAGACATAAATATATCGAAACTAGTTTCTCTATTGTTAATATTTCTGACAGTTTGTTCCATTTACTGTGTTTTTTCACTGCCATCATTTGAGTCATATAACAAATGTTATGTAAGTTACTCCCCAAATTTGAAGATGTTGTTGAGATCGCAATGATGCAATAGACATGAGATCAGTACATTAACATACTACATGTAGCTATTGTAGAATTTATTTTAGGGGCTAAGCCCCAAAACTAAATATTCCCGGGTCTAATGCCCTTGCTTCCGTTAATTCGGCACTTATGATACATAGTCATATATAAATACGTCCATGCAACGTTTCGACCTCTTTACTTAAGTTATTATTAGGCATAAAAAAAGAACGTAAATGAGACAAACAAAATTACCCATCCCCAGTGACTGGAAAAGTTTAAAATTAATCTAACAAAAGTACCCGTCCCCAGTGACTGGAAAAGTTTAAATTAATCTAGAAAAAGTACCCGCCCCTAATGACCGGAAGTTCTGAGCTACTTAAACTGCCCACCGCAAAAAGTAATTGTTTTGGCATTTCAGTCATGCTAAGAGCCGGTAAATCTACATTTTTATTTTTAAGTTACGTCACATTTTAAAATGTGAATGATAGTATTATTAATTCCTAACAGTTTCATATAGAATATCCTGCTGGCGAAATCAAATTTGGCATCTAAATTATTCATGCCTGTTCTCCAGTCATTTCAAAAGTGAATGCTGAGCTTTACCTGTGTGCGCAGCTTTTCTAACGGGAGACAGACGAACGCTCTGATAGACACACCACGGTTCGTGATATATATAAGATATAAAAAGCAAGACCAAAATAATGCTCTAATTGTCAAGAACCAAGAACAATAATAAAATTGATCAACAATAATGCCATTGACTATCTAGAAACGGTATCAATGGAAGGGAGGAAATCCGTTTAAAAACACATAAATTTTTTAATTAACGTTGTATTCATATAGTTGTTTATTAAATCATTTTATTGAAAAAAAAGTTGTTTTAAAACAAATTAATTGTACAAAAATACCATGTTATATTTAAAACAGGGGAGATTTGCTTTATGGATAGACTTTCTTTGATTAACAGTTCAAGGTCAGAATTACTATTACATATAATGGTGAATCCTGAGTGAGTTCCCGGATGTCCAACTGGGTGACCTTAAAAGGACTTCATCTAACATAAGTGATATTTCCACGTGTTTGTCGATGCGTAGAAAAGTATGTCGTTTGTCTCACAGTCACCACGCGTGTATTTACAGACAATTCAAGATCGAAGAGATATAGGTGGACAAGTCTTTGTTTCGAAGAGATGGTTTAGTCTAAAGAATGGTTTGAAAATTATGTTAAGTTTTACCTGTGATTACGTTTTTTATTATTGAAATTTATCAACGTCAATCTATCGAAAAATAACGTTCTCAGGACAGATCACCCAGTTTGATAGTTTTATTCCTGTAGAATATAAGACCAACCTCTCAACATCAACTTGTTTTATTGTACGTTCCGCTGAGATTATATTTCTCCATACATAATGTTATATAATGGATACCATACAAATGAGTTAAAGCTTATCCAGTATTTCTGAACATAACACTCCAATAAAAATTTCCACAGTTGATAAATGCTCAGTTTCATTGACCAACACTCCAATAAATATTTCCACAGTTGATAAATGCTCAGTTTCATTGACCAACACTCCAATAAATATTTCCACAGTTGATAAATGCTCAGTTTCATTGACCAACACTCCAATAAATATTTCCACAGTTGATAAATGCTCAGTTTCATTGACCAACACTCCAATAAATATTTCCACAGTTGATAAATGTTCAGTTTCATTGACCATCTCCTACCTAGAACACAAAGTTTCATACTTTCTAAACAATTAAAGTCTTTAATAAGAAAATTTTACCTATAGGTCAAACTTAACATGTCTTTATTTTATTACCTCTTTACCATTGATATAATTTTTAGATAGCCAATAATATTGTTGGTTAATTTTATTGTTGTTCTTGCTTCACGTGATAAGGACCTTCTTTTTATATTTTATTGTAACTAATTTTCGTTATTTTCTTATATCTGATGATGACCTAAGTAAATAGTCGAAGCGCTGCACGGCCATGGGCTACCTGTGCTCTTCCCACCACGGGTATCGAAACCCGGTTTCTAGAGTTGTAAGTCCGCAGACATATCGCTGTGCCACTGGGGGGGGGGCGATCGATATGAAACGCGTGTGTGTTTCTTATAACAAAGCCGCATCGGGCTATCTGCTCTGTCCACCAAGGGGAATCGAGCCCCTGATTTTAAAGTTGGAAATCCGTAGACTTACCGCTGTCCCACCGGGGGACAGATGAAATGCAAGAAAAAAAAATTCTTATATGTCAGTGAATAGTATCGTCTTTTGAAAAAACTAAATAATACAGACGGAGAAGTTGATGAAGACTTTCTAGTAATTTGTAACATAACAATACAAAAAGAATATATTAATAACACACAGACTAATTTTCCTTTACAACAATAGGAAGAAAGAGCAATTATTGACTGACACAATTTGAAAAATAACTTTAAACAATTAGTACATATGCAACCGGAAATTTGTTAAAATGCCTTAGCATTGTTGTGACGTTTTCCTTTCTTTGTGGGTTATTTTGAATTATCAGAAGAAAATAATTCAAAGTACAGTCTACTTAAAATAAACAAAATAAGTTTATTTCCTCCTTTAAACATTTCCACAAGCTTGAAGTTGAACACTGCCGTAAAATGTTGTAAATTGATTAAACCTCCCTAACAATAATACCGGGACTAACGTACAATCAATTAATTTACTTGTACAAAGTAGCATAATAACTCTCTTTTGTCTCAACTAACTTAATGCTTCATGGAACATCGTATCTATAATCTACGTTAGAAAACGCTAGAACAATTCTTGACGTCAAATTAGAACTTTCTAGTAATGCACCCTCTAGCGAATAAACAAGTTACAACGTTAAAAATATAAGTTACAACATTGCCCTTTTCCTAAATTATGAAGTTCCTAATAAAGCAGAATAAAATGAACTATACACTACATTGTCCATTCACTAAGACTTTTAGTTCCTTTTCTTTTTGATACCCTTGGTCTACATATGGGATTGCGTTCTATACCTTGTTTTCCCTTGCTGTCTTGTTTTTGGACGAGTTCTTCCTGGGTAGATAGTCAGGTGAACTCACCAGTAGTTACATCCTCGATAATCCTCTGGAAGTAGTCTTGAAAGGAATTCCAGGGTCCTCAGCAGGTTGAGTTTCTGCCGACAAGTTCTTCTCTGGAGTTACACAGTTGGTTGTTTTCTCACTATTGACATACTTCCAAAGACAATCACGATGGATGGCTATTGGCTTGGATTGCTTATCCTTCTGGATTCTGTATACCACATCATTGATTCTTTCCAGTACAGCATATGGCCCCTCTCAGTACCTGCTTAATTTTGAAGTTTATCATTTCTAATGATTGGGGTTGTACAGCCATACCATGTTACCTCAGTGTAATCCGGTCTTATTAACATTAACATCATAGCAAATTTCTATTTTATTATTAGCCGATTTGTCTTTTTAGGGTAGAGTCATGTATGTCATCGATGGTGTTCTTTAATTTCTGTACATATCCTGTGTAAGACTCTTTTGAGTGACTATTCTCAAGACGAGAATTCAATAGGTTTAGTGGCACTTTAAGTTTTATTCTGGACATTAGTAATAATGGTGTGTTGCCAGTAGCTTCATATACTACTTATGATAACTCATCAGGAACAATGGAAGATCATAATCCCACGTCTTCTGATATATATATTCATATATATGGCTAAATGATTTAACAGTGTCGATTTATTTCCACCATACCATCAGAAGAACGATGAAGGGCTGTTTACCTGGTTTTTGTTATTCGAATGATTTGACATATTTCTGCAAACAAATCCAATTGAAAGTTCTGTCCCTGGTCTGAGTGAAGGTCTCCATTGGAACAGCAAATATTGAGACAAGTTAACTGACGAGTCTGTTCACAAGACTTTCTGCTTCTTGGTTAGGAAAAGCATACACTTATGGCCATTTGGTGAAATAGTCCATCACAATCATAATGTATCTATTCCTACTGTTATTCTGTAGAAAAGGACGAATCATATCAACAACAACTTTTTCTAGTGGTTCTCCAACACAATACTGCTGTAGCTGCTCATTCTGTTTCTTTTGTAGACCTTATCACTCACAGCAGAGTTCACACATTTTACAACAACTTTCTACAGAAGACCAGAACCCAACCCAATAGAAATGTTCTCTTTTTCTTTTACTCAGTCCATCATCCTCTTAACACACAATGTTTCAGCCAATGAAAGGTTGTGGAGATGATGAAGTGCTTCAGAATGTAGAGACTGAGGAAGTACCAAATTTAGTCTTTGCTTTTGTTCACTGGTATTGCATTCATTCAGTAACTCAGTGGTAAGTATGTAAAAATTAAGTTTCAATATCTGTGGTGGGTAAAGCAAAGATAGCCCATTGTGTAGCTTTTTGCTGAAAAACAACCAAACCAATCCACAGGTATCTTCCAATTTCTGACATAATAAAACGTTTTGCAAACATAAGGAATTCCACTGCGCCCAATACGTCTTAGGTATCAGGCTGTATAGAACAAATGTTTATCACGAAGGTCTTTCTGTGTCAAACTTGAGCCAGTGACTAACTGGTTTTAAACTCGTATCCTTTATCTGAATGCCACATGTTGGACTACACTTTACTGTATTTTAGACTGACAGTTTTTATATCCTTATTATATCCTGTTTAAATCCCTTATCAGTACAATGTCTTTAGAATAATGCATCAGCATATCCATGGTTTATTTCACAGTGATATACAATGTCAAAGTTGTACTCCTTGCGTTTTGAGAACCATCTTGCTATTTGGCCTTCTGGGTTGTGAAAATTCACCAGTCATTTCAATGATACATGATCAGTCTTGAGTATATATACGTTTGCCATATAGATAATGATGGAAGTGATTCAGGGCTCAAACAACAAATGGTACCTCCTTTTGTGTTATATAATATCTCCTTTCTCTGGTATTCATTGCCTTGCTATAATAGGTAGTCGTATGTTATTTTCTGTATTGTATTTTAAATAAAACTTCTCCCACTGGAAAGTTACTGGCACCTGTATCTAAAATGAATGGGTCTTCTAGAGTTGAGTATGTCAATTCCTTATTCAATCTATTGAATGCTTGTCCACAATTAGCAGTCCAAAAACGTATTTGAGTTCTTAATTTGTGTAGAGGAAAAGCTTTGCCAGAAAAAGACTTTACAATTGAAAATAGAAAGAGCACAGTCCAGAGAATTAGGAAATTGTCTTACTTCATGTAGGTTTCTTCAGTGTTGGCCAATTCTGAACATAGTAAGTATTCGAAAGATCTGTCGAATTCCTTCCCCTCCGATTATGTGTCGCAGAAACTCATCTGTTGGTGTAATAATTCAAACTTCTCGAGATTCACCTTAAGGTTCTCTTTCTCCAACCAATCCAGAACCTTTTTAGTCCTCCATAAACAATGTTGAAAGTCTTCCCGTGTGCAATTATGCCATTCAAGTAGGTGGGTATAATATTCCAGGGTGGTTCAGACAGAGCACACTCAATGAATCATGGTAATATAGCAGGATCATTACATAATCCAACTGGTAACATGAAAAATTGCCACAATCCATTTCTTGTAGTAAAGGCTGTCTTCTCTCTACTTGCCTTGTCATCTTCCACTTTTTAATATCCACTCTTAATATCCAATGATGAAAACCATTTCAATCCTGATAGAGCATCCAAGGTAGAGTCAATCCTCGGTAGTGGGTGTGCATCTTTCTTTGCAACTTTACTTACCTTCTGATAGTCCGCTCCTAGTGGCACAGCGGTATGTCTGCGGACTTACAACGCTAGAAACCGGATTTCGATGCCCGTGGTGGGCAGAGCACGTAGCCAATTATGTAGATTTGTACTTAACTTAAAAATAAACAAACAAACAAATCTGACAGTCCCTGCAGAACTTTATGGATCCGTACTTATTCTTTATCACAAGTAGTGCCCAATGACAAGTATTCAGTTTTATTTCTCCCTGTTTTTCATGACCTATATTTCTTTGAAATATATTAATTTTGTTTGGCCTAACTCATGAAGTCCACTGGAATAGGTGTTTTGATATTCCACGAACAAGTAACTATCAGTTGTAAGACCTCCATAGCTCCAGTCATGCTGTTTTTATGTAAGGGCTTAACATTGGTCTTCCTATATCTTTCAACAAATGTGACTAGTTCTGATATTCTTTGATGTGGAACTACTACTTGTAGAGTCTCACACTTTAAAATGTCCCATCCAGGTTTAACACAACTTTCATGGTTTGTTGTGTTTATGGTCCTAATGATAGTATCCATATTTTCCAGGCCCACAAGAGTTCTAGCAACCAGTAAGCCATCAATCCACTGGAGTGTTGGGTTCTATTATGGCCCAGTCAGTGTATATAAATTTATTTCCACAAGTCCTGGTATGAGTACTTGACTTCTTGATCATACAATGACTGCTCCCCTTCTTATCATAGGAATTCCTGTCTCTGATGTCGTAATTGTTACAAGGTGTACAAGAATTTCCTGGTCATAAACTGGGAAGCTATTTGAAGCTAGCCTAACAATGCATCCATGTCTGCGCGGAATAGAGGAGTTTTCTTCAGTAAGAGTAATGTTTAGCTTTCCTATTGCTGGAACCTTCTGTCCACTTGCTGTTTGCATCAATCCCTCTTCTTTCTTCATATTTTGAGGCAATTTCCCACCTTTCATTACCAAATTGGGTTGAACTATTGTCACTGTAGAATCTAAGTAAACTTCCTATTTCATTTGAGGTATACTGAATATTCTCAGCTGAACTTTACATTCTAAGTTCAGTAATTTCTATTTCCTGATGTCTGGTTAGCCATTTGTTGTTCCTTCAATTTGGTTGAACTCAAAGACTTATCCTTGAGATATTGTATCTTTGGTACCTTAATAGCTATTGATTCCCCACAGTCTTGGCTTGATCAGGTTTTCCACAATTATAGCAATTCCCTCTTTTTGGTATATTTTTGGAGGAGTTCTTAATCCTTACAAGCTTTTGTCTGCAAATCTTGCAATATGTCCTTTCAAGTTATATTTTGAGCATCCATTGTATTGTGGTCTATTCTTACATTTTGTGTAATTAGTTGTCTGACTAATTCTTTTAGTTTTTTAAGCTATCATCAGTTTGAGTTGATGTTTTAATATTACCTGATCTGATGATCACATAGCTTTGAGAGGGTGTTGATTAGTTGATTATTTGCAAACTTAATGGATTCTAGTTCCATCGCCAACTGCAGAACTTACCTTAAAGATGCGTAACTACTCTGCTTCAACTTAATGCTCATATCCTCATCTGTTATAGCGTCTATGAATATGTCACGTGCAAAGGAATACATCACTTCACGAGGAGAATCTGGGTAAAATAATTGTGCGAGCTTTTCCAAATCTTCTGCAAGTTCAGCTAAGGTCTCATACTTCCGTCCTACTTTCTTCTTAAACTTCGCTCTCAACACTTCTCTCTGTTGTGACACTCTGAAACTGTTGAACAATATGTCTACCAATGTTTGCTAGTTGTTACATCTCTCAGCTGGACAGTTTGCAATGTTTTCAAATCTGATCCTTTTAAATGGGCACTCAGATGAATAGCTTCGTTGTTCATTGTTCCGTCCATCTGTTCTTAAAATAGTTTTGAACTGAACCTGATATAACTCTGTTGGTTTCTCGATTTGCCATTGTTGAACTAGACAGTAAAATTATGTAACTGGATTTGTTATTGTCATGAAGGAAGTAGTCCATGAAAGTCCTTCAGCAAAATGTAGCACAACAGTATGGAAATAGGTATAAACCAAATGAGTTCTATTCCATATCTTATAGTAGATGGTATTTTAGGTTGGAACCGATGGAGAAAGAAGAATGGTTGGTTTAATCCTCGCATTTTGTGGACGCTTTATTCTATCATTGATCTTTTATAGATTAGTAATGCTCTTTTCTACCTCACTGATGTATTATTTACTTTGTAAATGTCGTTTTACACTTCGCTGGTGTCCTTTTGTATTTCTTCAGACTTGACGTTGTAATCCGTCTGTACGTCTCCTATTACTTCAATAATTCTGTCTTCAATCAGATTTATTTCTTATCTTAATTCTTCTTTAAATAGTAGGTCTCTTTTGTTTGATTTCTCTCTTAACTTCCTGTCAGGTTCTTCTAATTTCCTGTCCCTTTCTTTTACTTTTCTGTCTATTACTTTTTTCATGATTCTCTTTTAATTTTTCATAAATTTCTTCTTGATTTTCTTTTACTTTTTATCTCTTCTTGCCCTCCAGTCTGCGGAATTATACTGCTAGAAATCGGGTTTCGATACCCGTGGTGGGCAGAGCACAGATAGCCCTTTGTACAGTTTTGTGCTTAATAACAAACAACAACATCTCTTTCTTTTATTCTTCAGCCCCTTTCTACTGCAAAAGTTACGCCAGTGTACACTTGTTCAAGTTTTTAAAACGTTCAAGGAAGAAATAAAGTATTTTATTAATGTTGTTGAATTATTTTCACCATAAAATTTTAAACAATCCGCCAACTACAAAACGATGTTACAACAGTATTATCATTGTGTATTACCATGATTTTAATGTAATCTCAAGCCCATAGTATTGATCACAGTGCCAAGTGTATTATAATGTTATAACACATTTAAAAAAATATATTTACTTTATTAAAATACATGGATGGTTTACATGTAAAAGTATAAAGTTAATAAAACTATGGCGTAAAGTGTATCTTAACCATTTTAGACTTCAAGATTAATGGTTTAAAAATGCTTTTGAAACATAGCATATAAAAGTGGTTTTTATGAGTCTTGAATAGGATACGTTTGTATATTTATTTAATTAGGTAGTTTCTATACTGCTCCAAAAATTATATACCACGTTCCATTGAACTTCGGCTTGGCTGTTAACGTGGGTTGCTGGTAACTTCAAGGACATGAGTGTCGTTGATTTCTGTTTCGACTTTTCAAAACTGTAATAAATAATATGAATATCGCTTTTCCCCCCCTCAGACAAAAAATTTGAAAGCAGGTAATATAATGTAAGTTATCCTCTTTTCATGCTTGTGCGTTCACGCTAAGATTTGAAGGTCAAGCTATTTTTCCTGATTTTTCCTCTAATAATCAAACAAGTAAAACAGGTTTGAAGGGCGTGGTTTTCACCTTGAAAGTAAAAAAAAAAACTGGAAATTTCCAGTGGATAGCACTTTGTTGGTTCTAGAAAGGGATTGCAAAAAGACTGCTCTACGTCATGCACGTTATAAACGCTTTAATGTTTTGTATCTACGATTCGTAAAGTCGTTACATAAAGGAAAGTGAAAATAAAAACAACAATTATTTAACTCCATCACTTATTTAGCACTCACAAAAAATATATTTATCTTGTTACTGAACTTTGTTGTCTTTCCCCAGCCGTCACATTGTTCTTAAGAATCTGGAACAATACTTTTTTCTCTCAGACACTATTAAGTAAGAAAGCAAGACTCAGCCGTCACATTGTTCTTAAGAATCTGGAACAATACTTTTGTCTCTCAGACACTGTTAAGTAAGAAAGCAAGACTCAGCCGTCACATTGTTCTTAAGAATCTGGAACAATATTTTTTCTCTCAGGCACTGTTAAGTAAAAAAGCAAGAAATAACACATCATTGCATTTATATTATTATGTTTTGTTTTGTTTTATTACTATAAATTCATGTTATTGTTAGGTAAGCTGAGTGTAATATGAAGTAAACGTTTCGGAAACTCACGATACGTATCAAATACGTTCAATTCCACTCTTCGAAAAAAAAAATGGGACTTAATAGTTTGTGGAGGAGAATTATTATTATTATCATTTTAACCGACAAAACTTACTACCGCAGAAAGCTAAGCACCATCGTATAGAATAACACATTAACATGTTAAATATATAGATTTAAAGTTTAACGAAAGAAACTACGACTGAGCAAACTAAGTTTAATTCACCAGAAGTTTTGTTTTCTTCTTTAAAATCCAAACGTTAACTCTAGAAATGAATTTTCCACGTTAAACTACCAATGTAACAAACTTATCAAAGGCGTCAAACAGCTAAGAGTTGGCTAGATAGTTTATAACGCTTAAATTCTCGATTGAATCAGTGCAGTTCAGATAGCTCATAATTATACAGCTTTGTGCTTAGAATAAAACAAACAATCTTACGAAACATTCACGACACCTGCATTTATTTCATTTAAATATATATATATTTAAAGTTTGATAGAATAAGTTGAAACTTTATCGTTCATAAATTTTTGTGTTGCTCAAAAATCAAGAAAGACTTTAAAACTTTTGTATCACTCTTACTGCTTCTAAATCTACAAAATCTAGATACTCTTGTCTATGAGGTTGATATTGAGGTTGATAATTTCAGCTTCATCTTAAAAAAGCCAGTGAAAAGTTTTCTATTGTTTCTAAACATCATGTTTTTCGCATGAAAATAAAAATCTTCTCTTGTTAATCTTCTGTAACAACAAGCGTGCTGAAACTTTGAATCTTTTATGATCCCTCGACCAAGCATTTAACTATATAAATAGAAGTTTTTTTTCTTCTTTTTTGTAAGCCTATTGATTAAAAATCGAAACAGGTTTTATTCGGACAAAGAAGAAAATTTTAATTTACTTGTTTTTACTAAATTACTAACCTATAAGTGCATGAATATTAAGTACCACAATATAGGAGATTTCAACAAATATCTTCAGCAGAACAAAAAGAAATCAGACAGTAAGAAAAGTGAAACAAACTCAAGTGTAATACAAATAAGTGAAATATACATTTGACCCCAAATTTTATTAGATCATACCACTTCAAATACTTTTCAAATACACTTTTTTTTCAAAATTTTCCTTGCCTTTCACATAACCCGGACATTAACTTAGTTGAATTTACATCAGGAAATTTAACAAATATCGAATGTGACTTCTACGAATCCAGTTTCTTCTGTTATTGTTTCTACGAAATTAGCCGTATATTTTTAAGGTATGTCTGTTTGTTGGTTTGTTGGTAATCAAGCACAAAGCTACACAATGGGCTATCTGTGCTCTGCCCACCACAGGTATCGAAACCCGGATTCTAGCGTTGTAAGTCCGTAGACATACCGCTGTGCCACTGGGGGGTTAATGTATGTTTAAAAGCTTGTAAAGATATGCCCAACTTTATTCCAATAGTTTGTTGAGGGACATAAGACTTTTCTGTAACCATATAGACTTCACGATGAGGATGAAAAGGTTGCTTTGGATTGGTTTGTAGTTTCGGAACTCGTAACTCCACAAGCTTTTCCAATCCCTTAGAGAACGTTGCTAAATGACAAACCTTTAACTCAACATCGTTTAACATTCTCGTCTATGAATAAATTTCTTCTAAAATATTATAACAGACACTCCAGCCATGAAATACTCGTAGCGGCAATGCACTGTCTAATGGTGAGGAATTAGTCGTATACCAAACATGTATAGAGGTAAACAAAATACGATTGAAGTATCTGTATATATAATGTGGTACAGCTGAGAAATCAAGCTGAAGAAAGAAACTGAAACATCTATTTGTCTCTCTTTTTCCTTCGTCCCCCAGTGGCACAGCGGTATGTCTGCGGACTTACAACGCTAGATTCCGGGTTTCGATACACGTGGTTGGCAGAGCTCAGATAGCCCTTTGTATAGCTGTGTGCTTAACTACAAACAAACCTCCGGAATCCAGCAAAGAAAAGAACAACACAAATAGAAATAACTAAAACAAACGAAATACTAAACTTAAAGCAAAAAAGTTTAGGATAGGATTATCTCAGTGAAAGAATACATTAATTATCGCAAGTAATAACATAAACTTGTATAACCTGAGAGTACCCCAAAAGTGTAAAAGTTGGTTCACGTGTTATTTTTATGAACAAATCACAACTTTCATTGAAAAATTAACTTCGAAATTAAGAAATATTAGGTAAATGTAAGCCAATGGATATATTTTCTTCATTATACACAAAATATTAACACATTTGTTGATAGATGTATAATAACCTACATTCTGTTCCTTAAAGTTGCATTAGGGGCAGCCAGCTTAGAGTTTGTTTGATAAATTTGGCACAAAGCTATTCGAGGGCCATCTACACTAGCCTTTCTTAATTTAAAAATGATATACATATAAAAGGAAGGACAGTCAACACAACCCAGGCGAGCATGTTCGATCATGGGATTTGAACCCGCAACCTACAAATTGCGATAAGAAGAGAATTTCTTCCCACCAAATATATAGACACACACTCGCTATTTTAAACGAAAGGTTTTAGTTGAGGAATGTAACTGAGGCCTTAAGTTTGCTATAATTATATAAGACAACTTAACCTCTACATGTTATGGTATAAAACACAGCACAACGAATCAGCATACAATTAATAGTAACAACTTAAAAATATTATATTGTGAGAACAAAATCAATAGAAGAAGAAAAAAAAAGCGTTAATTATAATTATTCGTGAACTAAAACCTAATTTCAATGAAAGCATAGATGTTACCTTACATGTTTTCTAAATTGGAACAAAATGCTTGCGCAACTTTTGTATATCTTATATAATAGACGTCACTTTATTTGAAGATGACCGCACGAGTGGGCGAAACTTTGTTATGAAGTTCAAAAAATAAAATAAAATTTTAAAAGCTGTGTCTCTGGACTTTTATTTAAAATATGAAACGGAATTTTATTCAGAATGTCACAGTTGTGTCATTATACTTTTACTTTTCGAGAAATATTGCAACAACTAAACCTGTATGTTTTTAATTTTTTCAGACAAAGCTACACAAGGACTGTCTGCTCTTATGCGTCCTAATTTTGAACTGGTATACACGACGGGAGGCAAAGCAGTATACATCACCTACCGAGAGCTCTTGAGCTACTCTTGCCTAACTGAATAGTGGGACCTGGCTGCCACTTTGGGCCGAAAGCGTGATTTGGTTTGGTTTGTTTTGAATTTCTTGCAAAGCTACATGAAAGCTATCCGCGCTAGCCGTCCCTAAGTTAGCAGTGAAAGACTAAAGGGAAGGCAGCTAGTCATCACCACCACCGCCAACTCTTGGGATAGTCTTTTACCAACGAATAGTGGAAGTGACCGTCACATTATAACGCCCCCACGGCTGAAAGGACGAGCATGTTTGGTGGGACGGGGATTCGAACCCGCGACCCTCAGATTACGAGTCAAGCGCTTTAACCACCTGGCCATGCTGGGCCCAAAACGGCGAAACACGTGTATGCTGAAAAGAAACGCAAACCACAAATTCTTGGATTCACAGAGTGCAGGCAATGTAACTCTTAAACTAACTACTACCCTACAGTGGCGTGTATTTTATTTCCAGTTATTACTAGTTATAACTAGAAGCGTTAACTTAAAAATGCGCAATTATTTCAGTTTTAAAAAAGTATGTCATTTCTGCCTTTAGCAACGCTGATTGTATACATAACAATATAACCTGTTTTATGAATATCTATATATTATCAGAACGGTTAAGTACATAAAACTTTTCCTTAAAGTTTATGCTTGGTTAACTCAATTCCGGATCTTTCGAGAGTTTTCCTGGTTAGAAAGAAAATCTTTACTCTTCGCTATCACGTTTGATGAGTCACGGTAACTAAATTTTTATAACATTACGTAAGGTCTATCACCTAATCTCTTTGTACTATCTCGAAAACCTATCAATTGTTATTTGTTTTTGTGCTTAAAAAAAATTGGGCACTAAAAATCATAATATTTATTCACATTTGAATTCGATCAAAATCGAAATATGTCTGGCAAAAAATAGTGAAATCGTACTGCCTTTTATAAACTTTCGTGATGCTGGAAACATATTCTGCCAAAGTATCGTAGAAATTTGTAAACGAGAGTTTTGATACAAAAAAAAATAGTTAAAACTACATAAATCATTAGAATC
>NW_013667589.1:155353-175230 GCF_000517525.1 Limulus polyphemus
ATTTGAATTCGATCAAAATCGAAATATGTCTGGCAAAAAATAGTGAAATCGTACTGCCTTTTATAAACTTTCGTGATGCTGGAAACATATTCTGCCAAAGTATCGTAGAAATTTGTAAACGAGAGTTTTGATACAAAAAAAAAAAGTTAAAACTACATAAATCATTAGAATCATAAATAATATTCAACGTTAAACTGGTACACAATTAAATTGTGTACTAGTACGTTGAATAGTATTTATAATTTTAACTTTATACACAAGTGCTAACATACTATAATAAATCGTTAGATTATATATTATGAATTACCATCTATATCAGAGAAAAAGATTGATTTTCTAACTAAAACAGAATAACCCAATACAAGTATTGAAAAATCTAAATTACTTCGTTGAAAATTACCATTAAATACTAATAAACTAGTTATTAAGTATGTGAGGTGAAAATGGTATCTAGTACAACAGTGTCTTAATATATATTGTCTGTGTGAGTGATGTAATCGAAATATATCCATCAAAATTGTTCAACAACCAAAAATTAAATTAACTGTTTCCTTCATTCTCCTTTTTTTTATCTACTTTTCTCATGCCTAAAAATATTCTCTTTGATGTAAAGCAAAGGATATTAAATTTTCGATAATTAATACATAAATATCGTATAACCTTTGGAGGCTGTTTTAATAAATGCATGTGATCAAATACTAGACGTGTAAAGTTGTCTAAAACTTGCTAAGTACATCAATTTGTAAAGCTGTTATATGTTTCATTTATATTCATCGATTGATGTTAACGATCTCTGGCTTCACTCTTGTACATTATGATTTTACTGGGTTATTACATAACTAATACTTACGGAATTTCCGTGCAAGTTATATTATGTTGATCGTTTTACTGTCTGTTTTTTAATAACTTGTACGATAGCCAACAATGGCAAATAATATAGTCCGACATCATATTGTTACTACCTTTTTAATAACTTGTACTAAATCTGTCAAACAAAAGCAAAGCATATAGTCCAACATCATATTGATACTTCTATTAAGGTAAATAAAATAACTACTTATATCTCTATAATGTATCTTTATTAGCTCAACATTTAGCTTTCACAACTTCGCCAGAAGCTATCGATATTCTACAACTTCCACTAATCCAGTTCAATGGGTCGTGTTTAGTGCTTATCGCAGACTCGAACTTTGGATCTTTTAATCCGAAGTCTGGTACTCTAACCATTAGGCATTGTTCGGCCTAAAAAAATAAAATAATCAAAATTGAACGTAACAACTCCAGTTAAGAATGGTATTGACACTGTATTTTTGAACAATCCCAACTGACAACCAAAATAACACACAAATCAAGTAAAATACTGAAAGAACAGTTCTTTCCTCTTACAAACAAACAAAATTGGACAAAAAAACAACGATATGCCAGAGAAAACGGAACAAGACAAATATGCTATACTAAAAACATAAGTGAAACTGTAAGATCTTTACACACACGGCGTTACATAAATATGAACAATACAAAACTACCCCAGCAGAACACTTCTTACACAAACACGGAACCTCAAGCATAGATAACCAAAATTAATTTACAGTTTCAACCTTACAAAGAAACCAAAGAATTTAAAGAAAGAAAAAGTATACATATATATATATATGGAAGTTATATTCATTAACGACAAAAATGAACAGAGACAAAAGCTGGCACATCTAACTAAACTCTCATTCAAAAACACACACATCATATCCAATATCTTTAATATGATAATCTGTTGATTAACTCTTTCGCACTTACAAACACTTTTCTTTATTATGTTTCTATAGCCCCTTCTAATACAACTTCCCAACTACACACTAGTCATCTTATTAACACTAAACTTTTGTAGTCTCAGTAACAAAGAACGTAGCTGCAGTTATATTATTTTAACACAGTTAGTGAAATTTGTATCTTTTCAACTTAATTTTTTTTCTTAATCACCTCAATTTCTAATTATCTATTTTTCCAAGCAAATCATAAAACATTTTGAATTTGTCGTAAACTTTCAATTTCGCATAAGTAATACAAGTTAAGTTCTTGTGTAGTAATATAGTTGGAAGCATAACTATACTATAATCTTAGAACAATTGCAAAACATTTTGGCAATAAAGATAAAAACAATTGTAAAACAACAACATTATTTTAAATGACCCCGTGGTGGGCAAAGCACAGCTAACCCTTTGTGTAACTTTGTGCTTAACTACAAACAAAAAATATTTTGAATATTGATAAAAACACGTTACGAGAGTCTCGAGAAATGGAACATCAAAGTGATTCAATAATTAACGTATATTTTCATATTCATGACTTTTGTACTCGCCCTGATGAAGCAGCAATGACGAATAAAGCAATAAAGAAATTATAATTATTATTTTCTGAGTTATTTGGAGAGTAAAGGCTGTTTTTTTTTCTAACTTTATTGTCAACTTGTACTAAAGCTAGCCAACAATAAAAAAGTGTATAGTTTGACATCATATTGATACTGTAAATTTTATAATAGCCCTTGTGTTATAATTATTTTACTTACTCATTTATTCTCCTCACACACACACACACACACACCCAGTGACACAGCGGTATGTTTGCGGACTTACAACGCTAGAAACCGAGTTTCGATACCGCTGGTGGGCAGAGCACAGATAGCCCATTGCGTAACTTTGTGCTTAACTACAAACAACATTTTAATTCTCAAGACACACTTAAACCTAAACCTCAAGGGAAAGTGGCATTTATAATAGTAAAAAACTTTGTATTGAAAAACATTTCGCGGATAATTTGCACTATATTATATAACCGTTATTTTTCTATTGTATTTATCGTTTATTAACTATTATATAAAAAGTGGCACGAATTTCTCTTTCCTTTGAATCGTACGTTTATTACTGATTGTAATTCGCTTTTATCCTACTTCTACCCTATCACATTATTCAATCAGTTTTTACAGAGTTACATTACAGTTAATTATGTCATATGCAAAACTAAAAATTCAGGAGTAGTCTCAAGTCTATTGTATTTTGTTATCAGCTGTGACAAATTATACTGTCAATATTTTACTTCAAAACTTTGTATTATAACAAAGCTTACATGAAAAACATTGTAATATTATTATTGATTTTATGTTTTCAATCATAATAACCAATTACTTAACATCGAGCAAAAGCAGTGCTTGAAATAGCAAGAAGAAAAGTGCTGGTAGGCATAAAAGTGGCAAAAAGGGTTAATTTGTGAATTTCGCACATAACTACTTGAGAGATATCTAAGATAGTCGTCCCTAATTTAGAAGTGATAAACTAGAGGAAAGGTAGCTAGTTAACATCACCAACTCTTGGGATACTCTTTTATCAACGAAAACATGAATTGACCGTAACATGATAACGCCCCCACGCCTGGAAGAGCGAGCTTGCTCGGTGATGGTATTGGAACTCGTGACCCGCAGATTGATAGTCAAGTGTCCTAACCACTAGACCATACTAGGCTGGGAAAAAACGAGGGCAAAGAAAAAGTAGGGGGTATGCACTTAGATACACATTTCTGGCTATGATGAGAAGTGCCGATACACAACTCTTTGGAATATAAAAGTGCCGGTATTGCTTACTGGAAAGTAACGGCCCGTCTCAATCAATGAGCCTGGTTACAAAATATATTGCTTGTACAGCTCCTTCTAGAGTTCTGCTAGGGTAAATATAAGGCTTGGGGTATTATAAAAGCTGTTACATCCATCGGTAGCTGCCTTTTTTTACTGATATTTAGTCATTTTACATGCAATATGTTTAATTGAGATGTTTAAAGTCATTATTTTGTTTTTGAGGTTTCTCAGCTAGTCTCGTAAGACAATTGCCAGTTCTAGCGTTCTCAAGGAATATTTTTGGTGTTAAATTACAAATATTATTTTATTTTCTATGACTGGAAGGAGAGCCAGATAAAGATTTTAGAGAAGAACTTTCACAGTTTAAAATTAGGTAGCACGTTTATAAACCCAACCAATTATATCTCCTTCGAATTAGAGCCTAAGCCTACTTCAATCACCTCTTTATATTATTTATAATTTCATATTTCACATGGGCTATTCAAGTCACCACAGCCCACATGGACTAATCCATCCTCTATATAGAGCAACATATACCATATAAACTATTCTGAGCACCACAGACATGCATTCTGGATCTGGATCTACTGCATAGCCATATCCAAATAGTAATTTCTTCATTACTCAAAAACCCTCATAACCTGAAGGATTCACTATTACCACTTTCTAAAATTACATGACAAAACAAAAGCAATATAGCAAAACGAGCCTCAGACTCATTTCGAGATTACTGTCAAGTCTGTTGATGGAATGACGAACAGTAATCTAATAATGTTTGTTGTCACCAAAAACCAACTGAATTTTTAACACTTATGAAGTTCTTCAGTGATATAAAAATATGTATGTGTGCATCTGACTAAAATAAAGTAAAAGCTGCAGTTTGAAAAAAGCTGCCTTAAGTTATTATAGTTCTAAAATACATCGAAACTGCTAAACAAGACCTCGGAAAACTAGCCCACAATTAGGTCATAAGGTTATCCGATTTCAACACAAAAAGACAAATCCGGTAAATGCATTCATTGCTCAGTATCAGAGGAAGCTAATCATCCTAAAATGAAATGTTACATAGTATAACACAGAACATCTTTAAAAAGTAGCATTCCAATGGAAATAAAAATATCTTCATAAAGTGCCGGATGGAAAATTTCATCGTTTCAATCGTTAGTGTTGACAAAATAACGTAGCCCCGAAACCCAAAAAATTTGTTCAAGAGATTACCCTATACGATTTACTGGAAGAAAGGGGCGAAAAAGAAATGACAATCGTCATGCACATAGCGTTTCGTCAATAAATTTGTATTTTCTAAATTTAAGGATTTTTAGATTCAGTGCATCTTCCTCATGTTTGATAAAACATTAAGAGTTAACGAATCATAGCGTAAAAATCGTGTTACATACTGATTATCGCAAGAATTGCAAGAACCAATATCCATTCGTAAAATATTTCCTCCAGAACTAAAACATTTATTTTATAGGCTAAGTAAAGTAGTTGAATGACGTGAGTTGCAAATTATAATATAGTTACAGCCGAATATCATCATTATTATCAAAAGTTTATGCAATACAGCATGTGAATAATAATAATACGAGATGAATACATCTTGAATATATATTTCACTAAGAAATAGAAATAGCAATTGAGATTTCATTCAAACAGTATTACCAAAGTGTGACAAAAAAAAATACCAATACACTGTTGCGTGTTCTGCAAAGAGTGAGGCAAGTTGAAGTACCAAATATACCTTTGCAACAGATTGGCAAGCTTCACTGACCTAAAACACAAATACAGGCCACTAAGGCAACAACAAGAGTATTTGGCCTGTTATCAAATGGTTACAAAGTTTAGCAGGAAACCCAATTTGGCAGACATTGACTTCGTACATTTCAAGTAGAATTCACTTAAAATTCTGCCTCAACCTATTATTGCATTTCAGTCAACATTCGAATGATTAAAAATAACGATTCACGGTGTGATGCATCAGATTTTGAAAACAAAAAAGTGAATTTGTCCATTTAAATATTATTCATAATGCATGAAAAATAAGAACATACAGCGGTAAGGTGAAATACCCTTTATTATCTATAGGACTGAAAAAAAAATGATTAAAATATTTTCAATCAAGGAATCGAATAATGAAAAAAGAGAGTTAATCCTTGATATAACTCTGATGCCAAGTCGGGGGTATAATCTTCAAGAAAACGAAGCAAAGAATATAATTTGATTTTGTTTGTTAGTTTTTTGTTAAGCACAAAGTTACACAATGGGTCAACTATGCCATAGCTACTGCGAGTATCGAACCCTTATTTTTAGCGTTATATGTCCTCAACTATAACCACTGAGTTAGCATTGCATACAGAAATAATGATCCTAGACCACTATCCAAAGTTGGTAATGAATTTGACAATGAAAATATTCCATAAAGAAAACTGGTCCAGATACCAGAAAATAATGTGTTTTTTAAACAGGAAAACCGACATTAAATTATGTTGATAGGCCCCAAAACAAATTTCTATGAATTGATGTCACTTTGGAAGTAAATATGTTCATCCATATATTACCAAGTTTTAAATTTTTTACGTAGCGAACTAAGATAGAAGATATACAGGCGTATACTTTTCAGCAGTTGGCGTTATAACAATAAGAAATTGTATCTTCAATACTCTCGGGTATCCATTTTATTTTAGTCAAGTTCAATGTCTGTGGTGTCCACCTATACTAGAGGTTTATGAGGATTATAAATAATTTGTCCTAAAACTGTCATAATTCAATTTATTTCTTTTAATTGTGCAATAAAGCTTGAAAAAATAAAATAAAAATCTCAGAATATTAAAACCATACTTCTCCACAAATATTTTTCATATTTTGATGTCCATTCCTGGAGTTACAAATAAAATCAGTTATAAGCGTAAAAACAACCAAAAGGTCAAAACTCAATTTTGAGCAGCTTTGTGAATCTGTTTGTTTTTTAACATAAGTCTTGCATTTTAAGCATTTGTGGGAATTTTTACATACGGATATATTCACATATTTTACATTCATTTATATTCAATTGTTTGTTTGGAATTTCGCGCAAAATCTACACGAAACCTATCTGCGCTAGCCGTCCCTAATTTAGCAATGTAAGACTAGAGGGAAGGCAGCTAGTCATCCCCAACCATCGACAACTCTTGGGTTACTCTTTTACCAACGAATAGTGGGATTGACCGTCACATCATAACGCCCCCACGGCTGAAAGGGCAACCATTTTTGGTGGGACGGGGCTTTAAACCCGCAGATTGCGAGTCGACCTCCCTATCCACCGCCATGCCGGACCAAACATGTATTCAAATCTTTCGCTTTGCAAAGAGTTATTCGAAGTGCCCCCCAGTGGCACAGTGGTATGTCTTCGGACTTACAACACTAGAAACCGGGTTTCGATACCCGTGGTGGGCAGAGCACAGATAGCCCATTGTGTAGCTTTGTGCTTAACTTCAAACAAACAAACAAACAAACAATATTCGAAGTGGCGTTAGATCGCTAGTAGGTATCAAAGGTAAAACGAACATTGCAAAAAAAAAAGACTTATTGTGGGAATTACGAATCTGTTATTTCATATCAAATAGACCAACTAATCTCGTTCGTATGTACATAAGTTTTGTCATATTTGATTTTTTTTCCTAAACATGCCATGTGTTCACGACCACATTCTGAGATTTGAAGCCATAATATCAAAGAACAAGCCACAACATAACTTCTTTATTCACTACTATATCGTCAAACATCTATACAAAATTATCACTATTTATTAGAAGAGATGAAGCAAGTAAGTAGTTTCATTTATTTTACAAGAGATAAAACATCACGAATGGAAGGATTTTTTTATCACATTCGTTTTTGATAGTATATTAAGGATTTCAAACCAAGAGAACAGGAGTTAAGATATAGCTTTAGTATATTTGTCGCTAGGCACTACCTAGAGGATTTTCTTTAAATTCCTTTCACCTAACTAAATATTTCCTATAAATATTTGACTGGTGTATATTTAACAAAGCTGATAAAATATGACAAAAATTACGTGGACAGATAGGAGCAGATAGGAATTGATATTTTTAAAATAACGTATTAAAAAACTCTTCAGTAAAAAAAAATATTACATTTCATCATATGGAATTGATATAAAAAATCCTTACACATCTACTATCATACTATAAAACATCTATGCATTAAACACACTACTATAAGCTTGTTAAGCACTAAATATTCCATTGTATAAAGCTATATATGTATACCTTTTTTATGTATCAAATTGCTACCCATCTCAACGTTTCTATTACTTTATATGGCCAGGCATGGCCAGGTGGTTAGGGCGCTCGACTCGCAGTCGCTCGACCTATAAGTTAACAAATTCATCCTGCAACCCAATGTAACGCATCCACTACTACTATATTGTAAAACGTCTATTGATTAACACACCTCTGTATAACAACCTCAGCTATTTGGCCTAGCATGACCTGGTCGATAGGGAGCTTCGATTCTCCATCTGCAGATCGCGTGTTCGAATCCCATCATCGAACATCTTCATCCTTTCAGCCGTGGAGACGTTATGATGTGATGGTCAATCAAACTATCTGATAAGTGTAGCCCAAGAGTTGACGGTTGGTGGTGTTGACCATCTAAATTCTCTCTTATATGTCACTTTTAAATTAGAGACAGCTAACACAGATAGACCTCGAGTAGCTTTGCTCGAAATTCAATAAATAAACAAACAAATCTATGATATATAATAATATATTCTGTAATATTCATAAGGCCTTATAACTCGGAGATGAAACACTACCACTACATAAAGAATATGACGAAACTTTAATTGTTTCCTGAAATAATATTTGCTCATCACTTTTAAAATTGCTTGGTAATAATTTGCTAACGCTAACTTTTACCATTTTAGCTAGCTTTCATTTTTCTTTTTAGACATTTGTTGCACTAAATATTAACCTTATCTTACTCTTCCTTTTTATGTTCTAGCGCAGAGGTTAAGATTATACTTTTTTTTTTAAATCTTCTATGTATGTTTCCAGAGTGATGCACTTTTCTCTCAAGTTTCACAAGAGCATCTTTAGAAACATTTGATGGTTGTTTCAATTGTCGTTAGTTGCTGCTAAAACGTATAACCAGGATAAGGAGCTTTAGAACGAGGAAATTTTTAGCTCAAGGACAACCAAAAGTATGTTTTTTGTAAGTGGTGTGAAGTATGTAATTGTTTGCGTTGACTGAAAGTAGTCAGCTTGAATCGCAGCATAGGCGCTTTGAGTAATCAACACATTTTTAAAACATGTTTGTTGTATGTTATTTAAGGATAATCAAACTGGGACTACTTAACACAAACTTTGAGTCAACTTTTATTCATTTAATGAAAAGGTAATAAACAACTAATCTGTTATTCGAGAGTACTGTACATTTAAGATTGGTGGTAGTTGAAAATAGTCCATTTGGCTGCAACTGGTATAGCACTTAACATTATTTATACATTTGTTTTTATAAAATTGTTATTGTGAAGATAACTTCAGCTTCAGATTTAAAATTTTCTCTTTTAAGATTCTTTAAGCGACCCCCCCCCCCGATAACTCAACGAGGAGATTGAGGAGATTATTACTCCAACATTCTGGATTTGATCTCTGCTGTAGCCACAGAATAAACAGCCCATTAGACACTCATGCACTAAAAAGAAAAGAAAAAAGAACCCTACTGCGACTGGGATAACTTTTGTTTGGCATGCAACTCTATAATAGTTTATGTCTAGTGTAAAAAACTCACTATACTTGAAACATTAAAGCTCACGTAGTTTCATGTTTGCTAAAATGTATTTGACGTATTATAACTTAACTATGTGAAAATGAAAGTTTTAGAAAGATTGTTATACCACAAATATAAACGTTAGCATTTTTCACGAAATCTGAGGTGACAAATAGCAACGCGGCCTAACTGGAGAAATCTAGTTATGAAATATGCTTCTATACCAAAGTAGGAAAAGATCCTCCCCCCCCCCTTACTGAAGAAACAAAGCAAGTGAGTGAAGTAAATTACTAATCCACCTCTCAGCCAATAAGAGTATAAAATACTCCATAATATTATGCAGCCAAAAGTGACATCATCTTTACCTGAAAAACCTGATTCGTTAAGAGCTTGTTTTCCTTCACCGTTTGCAAATTTTCCTTTCTCGTGACGTCATAAGTGAATAAGTGTGCCCTTCAATGGATATATAAGACACATTCTGTCTTTAGAGAAGCTACATTAGCATCAGCATCCTTAAGGAGAACGCTTAGAGATTAGACCGTTTTTAGAAATACGTAAAAAGACCACCATGGCGAAGATTTTATATGTTTTGGGCTTCTTGCTTACAGTTGGTAAGTTTTTCATTTAAGCATTTTAGTTTGTATAAAAAAAAGGGTTGTTAGAAAAGCGACAATGTTTGTGATAGAGATGCTATTAAACCCTCATTGTTGAATACATGATGGTTTAAAGCATTGAAAATATTCCAATTCTATACTTATTCTAATAACTTAAAACTGGACTAAATATGTCATATACAACAAATAATTTGACTTGGTGTGAAAAAAGGCATAAAAGTGATTCAAGTAATTTTAGAAAAATTCACAGAACAAGTGTTCAAAAAAGGTTTTCTTCTATGTACGAAAGCTTGGGGTCCATAATACTCACATTGTAAGGATTACATTAGACTAAGTTTTTTGTGTTTAAGCGCAAAACTAAACAATTAGTTATTCAAGTTGCTCCTATCTCGGGTATCTAACCTCAATTTTTAGTTTTATAAGCCCTTAAGTTTACCGATGAGTCACTGGAGGGTACAGTGAACTAAAAGAAAAGGGCACTTGTCTGAAAATGGTTTCAACTTCTTTGACAGAATAATTAATTACATGTGAAGAAATGTTTCTGTAGTTATTATTAATTTGAAATTAATCAAACAATTATTGACAGGCATTAATTGTCTTTTCTTTATACCGTGAACCGAAGTTTCTAATTTAATAACACATACATAATGTTTTAAGATTACTTATTTCTCAAATATTGAATGAAACAATGGTATTAAAAAGTATTAGCAATTTAAAGAAGTGGTGCTCACTTGTGGCTTTTTAGCTGTCCAATATGTGTGTGTGTGTGTGTGTGTGTGTGTGTGTGTTGATGGTATCCAAGCGTGGAAAAGCAGTCAAGCCTGTTAGCACACTTTTTTTGTTTTATGTTCTTGGAATTTTAACACTCACTTTCCAGTCTTGTTTGATTCAAGGTCAAATGAAGTTGGAAACTTCTTATCTTCCTGACCTACTTAAATTTAACTTACTTTGTTTTTGTGAGCTCTACTGATCTAAACTATTTTTATATGGATTTCTTAATCTATAGTATACGCATAATAAATTCGTCAATATGATGTAAAATTTAGATCCCTTTCTCTTTGTATTGAAAAAACCTTATTAACTATCAGGTTACGCACTATATGATCCAAATAATTCGTAAACATGCTGAATGAAAAAAAGTGAGCAGAATGTGTGTGTGTATTTTGGTAGCACCCAAACTAGTCAAGTCAGTCAGCAAATGTAGCCGTTTATCTTTTCTTCGTATTTTAGTACTCACTTTCCTTAAACATTCTTGTTTATTTCAAGGAAAAGTGAACTTTGAAAATGTCTAGTTCGTCCGACCTACTGAGTTTGTTTTTTATGGATTTCGCGCAAAGCTACACGAGGGATATCTGCGCTAACCGTCCCTAATTTAGCAGTGTAAGACTATAGGGAAGGCAGTCATCACCACCCACCGCCAACTCTTGGGCTACTCTTTTACCAACGAATAGTGGGATTGGCCGTAACTTTATAACGCCCCCACGGCTGAAAGGGCAAGCACGTTTGGTGTGATGGGGATTCGAATCCGCGATCCGCAGATTGCGAGTCGAGCGCCATGACCACCTGGCCATGCCAGGCCTCTGACCTACTTAGATAAAACCCTTTTATGTTATTGTGAAACCTACTGAAGTAACCTTATTTTAACCATAATATATATATGAATATGACTATCCTCAACATGACGTCAGATTTATTCAGCATTTCCCTCTTTGTATTGAAAAAAACCTTATTAACTATCAGGTTACGCTTTTCTTCATATTGAGAAATTTTATGCTTTTTGCATGTTACAACACTCAATAAAACAACTAATAAAAATATTGAGTTAAATTACTATTTGATGTCTAAGACGCTTATGAGTCTTCAGCAGAAAACTTCTTACTTTGTTCTTGAGAACAGCTTCATGCTCTTAAGATGTGTCCAGATTAGATCAAATGATTGTTACTTCTCTTATATATATATATATACGTGATAGTAAAAATTAACTACATCATTGTTATGGTGACCATAACGAACAACTATGAAAGTATTTTCAACGTTATCCTGTTGTCTATTCATTCATGCGGCAGACACACATGTCTAATATGTGCATGACTCCATCTACTATATTATATAATAGTGAGTTATTAACAATCCACCTTAATCATGAAGGAAGATTATTGAAGGAAGATTACAGGTTGTAGTTACACAATAATACTGATACGTTTACCTTTCCTGTGTTTCTATTGTATCTGACAGGTGAAAATAAAACAAAAACTCGTGGCATCTTCTAAGAACCTGCTCTTATTTCATTTCTGTTTTAGCAACATACCAGGTATACTCCCAAAGCTGTCACATGAGAGAGCTAGATGTGTGCGCTGCCAGCTTACTCGTCAACCAAGAAGACAATATTGCTCAAACTGAGGCAGAACTGGACACTCAGTGCGCGTAAGTAGAATTGCGATACTTTATGTTTTTACAAAATTCTATTCTTGTCGACACTTGTGATAACACAGTTGTTATCACAACATGTTCTAAGCCCCAGTGATACTTATTAATCTCTTAACCCTGTGGTAATAAAATTCTGTACACGATGTCCACCCACTACTAAATCAGGGTTGAGTTTTTCAAAAGATTAGTTGAGATGCCTAATCAAGATTTATACTTAGCAGTATTTAACTAAGTAAGCTGTGTTTGTTTCTTTACTTTTGTATAATTTATTTCAAATTACTTTATATATAAAATATATAGATATGTTTCTTAAATATTTTATGTAATATTAAACTAATGACTAGGAAAGATAAAAATAATTTACTACCTTTCGAAGCGCCCCCCAGTGACACGGCGGTATGTCTGCGGACTTACAACGCTAGAATCCGGGTTTCGATACCCGTGGTGGGCAGCGTACAGACAGCCCATTGTGAAGCTTTCTGCTTAATTACAAACAAACAAACAAAACCTTTCGAAGATTAATTTATTTTCTTTTTGACGGACATATAAATATCGCGCTGAAATGCAATCAAGATAGACGATTTTGAAACTCAATAACAACAAACCTACAAATTATTCATTTCAAATTGAATTAGACTTCAGCAAATTATGAAACCTTTTCATAAATAAATAAAAAATATTACCCATTAAAATGGATGGAGTGTGGCTTAGTGATTAGAGTTCCAGACAGTGAATACGAGAGTCCTTGATTTGCGTCTCATTATCGCAAAATCACACTCCGCAGTTTGGATCTGGGAGTTTGGTATAGAAGAGACAGTTAAATTTGGTGGTGGGTACTGTTGACTAGCTGCCTTTTCTCTCTCGTCTATAAGTTTGAAATTAGAGCTGCCTACCATTTAATGAAACACAAAAACCTGAGAAACTTATTACATTGCTATCTAATGCTTTCTTTATATAAAATATTTCTATTTCTTTGAACAATGCCCCATAGGCCTTTTGTTATCTACATAGCAATCTGGAAAATGATTAATTACGTTTCAATAGGGTCAGTTTCGTTCGAATTTCAACGTAATATCTAAGTTGAATATCATGAACCTTTGCTGTAAATTTTTTTTTTTTTTGTTAATCATTACGAGTTGATTTCCGATATATTTTTGATACTTTGGATACATTTGATTTATTGGATTATTGGAATTATCAACCTGAACAGCTAAATGCACAGATAAAAGACCCCTATAGGTTCAGGTATAGACATAGTTTGAAGCTACTGACACGAGAGAAGGCAGCCATGCAGAAGCACCCACCGCCACAGGGACTTGAAACTGAATAACAAAATTGACTGACGCTTTTATAATGCGTCCATAACTGAAAGTGCGATCACAAACAGCGGCTTCACGTCTCAAACCTTTGACCCTTCAATCACCAATCCTGCACGAAAACAACTAAGTAACGTCCGGTCGTACATATGTAGAACTAAAACGTTACCATGTACCATTTAAACATAACACTAGTAACAAGATTTATATGAAACAAACATTTATATTATAACATCTTATCGTATAAATAGCAACAGAAGGTGCTTATACTTGCCCCTATTTTACGTAGAAAATGAAAAACATACAAATTAAAAGTAAATGTATAATGCAAAAGTCAAAAATAAAACAACAAAGAACAACTGATTTTAATTCATGCTTGAACATCCATCACGATAAGCTACATTTGGTATTTCTGCACTTAATAGATAGACAGAAATATTTCTACGTGTTTTTGTTTAGTTATACACATTACATTAATTACTGGAAAAGTGTTGTTTGTAAATGTGAAACAAATAGAAGTATTCGCAAATTCATGTGCATCTGTTCTTTCATTAACATATATGAACTTAATTGAAACAAAAAGGTCTTTCCGAAAAGTAATATACATAAAATATTCATAATTTGAACTTCCCTCTTTTAACGATAGGGGACCATAAAGTAACTGCCCCTCTTCAGGTACAACTAATTCACAGTTTGCTCTTTCTTAATATATGAATATGTATTTAAAGTTTCCATCTTAACTAAAGATATACAATATATATATACAGCCATATAACTCCTACTTTTAAGGACGCGAAATTATTAGCTAAATATAAAAATGATCATCCAATTATTTTTATTTTGTCTTGCAGCACAATTCGCGACGTACAGCACTGTATCCAGAATTACACTCAAAATTGCATGACTGCTGTCCAACGGGAACTAATGGGATTCTTCAGTGAAGGCTCTGAAAGGCTATTAGAGGATTACTGTACTTCAGGCACAGACGTCAGGAAGAGTGAGTTTTATTCTAATTAGCATCAATATTACTACATGTATTTTGTTTTTAATATAATGATATAAGAAGTTAATGATCGAAAGAAGCAAATTGTAACTAGAGATAAAATCGCTACTATTATGATCAACATAATATGTCATTTTGAAGACAAAAAGAAAAGACATTTGTTCATTTATAAGTAGAAATTTTAAAAGAATTATCGATTCTTTCTAAACGAAATAATATTTAATATTATTTCACTTGTGTAGGCTCTTACTTTTGGCACTAAATGTATGCACAATTGTCCTGGATTTCTAGAAATCAGTGAGACTTGACCAATGTCAACTATTCGCTAAAAGCTATTATTAACCTCCAAATTATTATTTCTCTGCTAATATAACACTTTGTTGTTGTCCTTAGGATACTTGGAGAATTCTGCTTGCCTCAGCGAAGCTAACAAAGAAACAAGACATTGCCTTACAGATCTGAGAAATGGCTTGGAGGTGATTGGAACATCTGAGTTTGATAAACGTGTTCCAACAGCCTGTTGGTAAGTTGTAATCTGAAAGATATTTTGTTATTTAAATAATAATTTGTTATGCTATCTCACCAAAAATACCACTTTAGATACTATCATATCATGTTTTATTATCATATCAATAGCAACTATATATATATATGTATATATATATTGCAGGGATACATCGCAATGTCAAATCGAAATGTAGTTTAGAACTGTATGGATTACAACAGACCATTTTGTTGTTGTATTGGAAATACAAGAGTCACCATAACAAGTTGTATCACATCAAGAGTTAATTCGATACGGACACTAAGAGAATGCCAAGTCGCACCAAAATACGCAAACTAGGAGTCTTCTTTTTTAACATTTTGTATGTACTGGAACAAAAATGACTCTTGTACTCAAGCATAACAAATGGTTAGTGATCCATACATTGAATCATATAGGGATAGCTAATGACTCATTAATACGTTTTAAGTTTAGTATTAAAGTAATAATGGGAAACATTACATGCTACCAAAAAGAAACCAAAAGAGAGCCTATTTGATGCAATTCCGACTATGCATCTCATCATTTCTCTATTTTACTTTTGCACAATATTATATATGTGTATATACAATTAGTATTATCCTATTAAGTTTTTAGATATCATATTCCATCTTTTTTTAAATTAATTTAGTTCATTGACGTGTATTGGTAATACACGTATGCACCAGTGGCTCAGTGATAAGCTTGAGGGTTTCCACGCTAAAATTCAAGGATCGATCCCTACGATGAGCACAGCTCAGAAAGGCCATTGCGTAGTTTTGCACTTAATAAACCAACAATACACACATGTACAAAGAGAAAATAAAAATGCTACAATAATTTTGTTTTATTTGAATTGAACATAATATCATAAAAATTTACAAAACAATTAACATTGTTATATACACTTAATTTAAGCAAAATTAAGAACGTTCATTAAGGCTTTATTTTAAAGATTGAGCCAAAAGCAAATTTTTGATCGGTTTATAAGATGCTACCTTGTTACACTAAAACAAATATTTCTATATGAAATTATAGCTCATACCAGAGATACATGGAGTGTGTTGAGAAAACAGTTGAAGACAAATGTGGAGCAGACTCTGTCACTTTCTTGCAAGAACTCTTAAGAACTGCTGTGTCACGTCTTCCTGACATTGTATGTACCGGTTACAGTCCCGAGAGCGAAGAATGTGTCAAGGTACTGCCAGAACCTGGCCAAGAACCATCTGGTAGTTCTTCATCTCCGTTGTCTCGCCTTTTTGATGCTTATTTCCAAAATTTGGACTAAAATGAAACCAAAGAGAAAAAAAAAGAACAGAAAACATCGTCTACTATCTACGCTACATAAAGACGGTGGTTTCTTAGCTATAAACATACTACAACATTTTATTGAATATAGTAACAGTAGTAGACAAATGTCATTTACACTAGAGATAAGAAACTGTTTCTGGTCAGATTAGATAGTTTTCGTTTCTACCTTTTTGAACCTACTGACTTTATGTTTTATATTTTTCAACCTGATTCACACGTGGTTGAAAAATTGCGATGTAACCTGAATTTGTTTTTCAATTTTTTTCTCTTTTTTTTTAAGACAAGTAAAATCTATTTACTTCATGAAAACCATGGGTCTTTAATTTTATACATCTAAATGCACGTTCGTGTAATAAAGACACAATAAGTGTTTCATAAACTTACAGAATCGAATAAAATATCACTAAACGACAGTGGAGAAGCAGTCACATGAGCAAGGTTAAAATCAGTGTTCCATTTTCAATCTTCTTTAGAAGCCATACTGGAAATACTTCTATTGAAACATGTTTTCTTATATTATGTTTTAGGATTAAATACGAGATGGTCGTAAATAATCACTACCCCTGTAGTTGAAAAAAATATATTGTCATTTAAAATTAGTCTCATTTTTCAAATTTTCTACTTTTTTACATTAAAGATAATTTTTAATCCAATGAATAAAAGAAGTCTTAATATTAGGTGTTTGACTTTCAAATATGCTGCATGATGTTATCAATAGTAAACCAACAGTTTCTACCATATTTATTGAACCGTTGAGCTTACTATTTGTCATATATCAATGTCATTGAGAAACTATTGTTCATTAATGATACTGTTACTTGAACATAGGGTTAAAACTAGGTGTATATATGTATACATTTAATTGTGAAGTTTAAATCTGAACATTTGGGTGCAAAACAAAGTTATATTAAACGGGCGTTAAAGAGTTAAAATTAATCATAGTATTTACAAACAACCGTAGAATCAGAGCCGTCGCTAGGGTAGGGCGAAAGGGGCACTTGTCCAGGGCACAGCCGGAAGGAGGGCGCAGTCCGAGCACTAGGCCTGTTGTTCAATACTTTATGCAGAATTATACACACTGGAAGACAAATAGAAACTTACCATTTGAACTTATCATCCGAATTAAGCAAGATAACTTGCTCTATTTAGTATGATATGGTACTTAAGACTCTGCCTTCACTCCTTATTCTTCAACTATGTCGTCTTATTTTCAAGTTATAACATATATCATAACTATTTTTATATTTTCTAGTGTTGTGGTATTTAACATCTCATTTAGCTACATGCTTCTTTTGTAATATTTATATGCTTTCAGAAAAAGGTAAAATAGGGTTCGAGAAATATCATATCCAATGTTCCGGGACATCTTAAAATTCTCCTGTCTACCAAACATTACAGAAAGAATGCTCCACAGGGAATCAGGTTTTTACTGTATCTGTCATTGCTATAAAGTAAAAAAAAAGAAGAGATATATTGTAATTAAATACGGAACATTGATTTGTTCGTTAATTCATTTATGTTCTAGTTATAACCTTTAAAATGTATTTATTAACCATCCTGTGTTATGAAAACGCTTCATTTTGATGGAATGGCAACCATGAATAACAAATTAGTTCTGAAATGATGTGTGTGCCATGAAAACGTCAGGCAGATCTAAAGTCCAGTACACTATATGGAACCTCTACAGACCGACATGCACGGGCCACGAAAAAAACTCAGTGTTCAAAAAAGAGACAATTAAGAATTGGTGTTGGTGTGCTAGAGCTCCAAATAAAGTTTTAAATAACTTTATGCGTCAAGTTATTGTTAAAAACAAAATATCTCATTAAACAAAATTTGTGTGAAAGGCATCATTATAGCTAGTTGTTTTAAGGATGATAATATACGTATACATTAGATTATGGACTATTCTTCATCATAAAATGCCACATCTATTCATTTGTAAATAAAATTCATTAAACAAAGATGGTTCGGTGAAGTGGAACATTCCATAAGTTCAATATAAAGAAACTCCACAATAAAAAAATTATAATAAATTAGCACAGAGAAATGGAACTTAAAAACAAAATCAGTGCACTGCACAGGATGATTGAATTGCCGCCTTTTTTTTACTAAACATGAGACCTCAAAGTTGTAATTGACAATAAATTTTTTTTTTTCTTCAAAAAGGCATTGAAATAGCAAAATACCAATAGTTAACACTATAGATGTGACTAAATAGCACTGATACTTTCAATAACTCCTAAGGACCTCTATACCGTGATAAAGTAAGCTTACTGGTATTGAAAATCGCATTATTAAAAGAATCATCTTTTGACCAGTAGTTTGTTTGACATTGTAATTTTTGTTCTATAAGTCTTTCTTTGCTTACCCCATAGTAAGAATTTCTGCAAGTAAAAAAAAAAAAAAAACTAAAGTAAAATTCGACCGTCTACATTGTGCACCGCGTGACACTGCCTACGTAAGCAAAGCACATCAGATATATATATATATCACTCATATTAAACATCAAATATTATGTTATACAACGCCATATGCTAGAGAATCGTGATCTCTAAATAGAAAATTTGTGTAACATTGAATCACAATTAATTTAATATTAATTTTTTTATAAATCTTTATTTACAGAACTTATATTACGGATTTGCAATAAGAAGAACATAATATATTGGCCTTACACGTTATGCTGCAAGTTGCTGCCTACGAGGCCTTTCTCCTAATATAAGCGCTCGTCAATTGAGCTGAAAATGTACCACACAATCTCACGGTCGAAACTATATTTTTATTAATCACAATATATCAATTATTATTATATATATAACGCTTTCTGCGTGACTCTATTTAACAGTTTTCCTAACTTGTTATCTTCTTGCATTGTGAAACTTGGCTTAACAATATTCATTAACCCAACTTTCTTTATTCCACACATAATTCTTAATAAAACCACACACAACAAAACGAAATATTTATGTTATTTTATTTATTTTTCGAACAATGTTTAGCAACGCGAACAGATCCAAAAAAATAATATCAGTAAAACAAATAATATTCCTATATTTGTCAACGTTCCACGTTGTTTTGAACGTTTAGAAACACAAAACATATATTTTTCTCTGATATTTAATATCATGTACCTAACATACATCGAAATAAAATAAATACCGAGAAATGTATATGATTTATAGATTTATTACCATCTCATAGCCCCCACAGCGGTATGTCTGCGGACTTACAACGCTAGAATCCGGGTTTCGATACCCGTGGTGGGCAGAGCCACAGGTAGACCTAGTGT
>NW_013667589.1:175251-176563 GCF_000517525.1 Limulus polyphemus
TTCGTTACGTTTATTATCTTGTATTAGTATTGTATTGTATTTAGTTAGAATTTACTTTGTCAACTTAACGTTCAACGACGTTCTTCCTTACCTTAGTAAGTAAAAAAAAAAAAAAACGAGAAGGAACGTAGTTAGCCAACTCCACCCACTGCCAACTATTGAACTAATCGAAAATTGGGATTGACCGTCATTTTATAACATTCCTACAGTTGAAATAGCTAGCATGTTCGGTGAACTTGCCACCCGCAGGTTGCGAGTTAAGCACCTTAACCACCATCTCATACCATGCCATATCTTTAAAGGTTTAGCTGAATCAAATACAGTAGTTGGTAATTATCTTTAATCACGAGGCTAGTTGATCTATTCATCACCTCAGTTTCGAGTTAAATGGTAGAATGGTATTTAAAGTTTAGTTTAGAAGACATATTTGAGGTAAAGTGGTAATTTCGATCAATTGAACAAATTTAGAAAAACTAGTTTTTACTCATTTTTTAAGAGTTAAAATGGTTCAAACGTAAAATCTTTTACTAATCACTATCAGTATAGAATACCTTAGGTATTTATTGACATATGACTATGCTGTCACAATAAATTGTTAATAATTATTAGGTCGTCAAGAAATTAATGTCGCGTTATGGAACACTTTCATTAATCCCCCTCAAAAAAAAACCCAAAAAAACGTACATCACATATAATAGTTAAACGAATCGCCTAAACGTCACGTTAGTGTAGCCTGTATAATGTTTAGTATACTCTAATCCCTTATAATGATGGCACACGACGAGACACACATTCAGCATGTAATGCTGTTTGAATACAAGAATGGAAACAACACATCTGTAGCCACAACGAATATCAAAGAAGTTTATGGAAATGTTTTAAACGTTCGTAAGTGTCAACGATGGTCAGTAAATTTCGTTCAGGTGACTTTAGCCTTAAAAACTCTGATGGTAGGGGCCGACATGTTGGAATTGATTTTGATGCTCTGAAAACGCTTGTTGAGTCTAACCAAAGAGAACGTACTCGTAAAATGGCCATGAAATTGCATGTCTCTCATGAAACAATACGTAAACGTCTAAGGAATATGGGAAAACTCCATAAAGAAGGTGTTTGGGTGTCTCATGAACTCTCCGATGATTATCGTTTCCAACGTGTGAACGTTGCTTCGTCTCTTGTGGCGTGTAATGCGCGTGAACCATTTTTGGACAGAATTGTCACCGGTGATGAAATATGGATCCTGTATGCGAATATTAAACGCCAAAAATAATGGCTCAGTTCTAGACAAAAGTCACTTTCGACTCCAAAACCTGGA
>NW_013667589.1:177167-181106 GCF_000517525.1 Limulus polyphemus
ACCATATTCTTCAGATATGGCACCATATGATTACCATATTTTTCGTTCGCCGCAACACCATCTTAATGGGAAAACGTATGCAAAAGTGGAAGGTGTTTAAGAGAACATCGATATATTTTTTGCTTCAAAGTTAAGTGATTTCTGCAAGCAGGGCATTAACAACCTCATTGTAAGATGGAAAAGCATCATCGATAAGAATGGAGACTATTTCATTTAATAAATGTTTTGTTTTTACATATAAGTTGTTCGTTTTTTTTTCATCTAAAAAAATTGACATTAATTTCTTGACGACTAATATTTCAGTGGAAACAAATTGAGAACTTTTAATGCTAGAAATAAACGACCTTATAACAACAAAATGTTGTTTTTATTTAATTAGACATTCAAAGTTTCGCTTTACAGCTTCTTCAGGAGCGTTTATGTTTTAGTTAACTACAGAAATGAAATAAATAGTGAACTTTTGTTCACCTCATACCTTAGAAAAGCTCACAATTAATATATTATCAGCTTGAAAGAATACATTCATTTACATTTAACTTATAACAAAAAAATACATATGTTATAACTCTAAGAAGATCAGACTTCTACCAAGGTGAAATAAAAACGGATAATACCTTCAATGGGCACGTGAAAATTGAGCTTGATTGTTCTAAAAAATAAAGGATTTTCCACACAAGCTCCCGAAATACGTTTACAAAGGATGATTTAATGATCATGAGGTATGTAACAAACGCATCTTGTTTCATAGATATCTTTATTATTTAAATAAAATTAAACATTCAGTTTTGGACATGGATATTCATACAACCAGCAGGTCGCGAATAGTTTCATCCTGTAGAAGTGTATAGGAAAACATTTTACTCGCAGAACAACACATTTTAACTCCAAATTTCTGGCATCCTAAAGCAGCATCGCTAAGGTAGAAAATCTTATGAAAAATAAGAAAAACTACTGTGCATCATTTCCATCAATAAAATCTTATTCTTTTAATGATGTACCAATGAACTTCCTTTAAGCTATATATATGAGTTTAAGTTTAAAGTTTTATCAATGTACTTTTGCTTTTTGTAATCATTAATATAATATTTCTGGCCATTTGATTTATGGGGGGGGGGGACTTTTGCAAGGCACTGTGTGTGCTCACGTGCTCGCTCAGTCAACATTCGACTTGTTTCTCCCGTGTAGTTGTCCAACAAGTGAAGCAATAAACTAAGTATTTTCAGTAAGTATGTACAGATGAACAATTGATTGATTGCGTAAGTGAAGTTACATCCAAATACTAGTGTTGATGTAATGGCAGGTGTTGCACCATGAACAGGCACAACAACGATTACCATATTGAAGGTTAGTACTTCTTTTTGCGTATGTGCCAATATATATCTTAGTTTGTTTTTTTTTTTCGTTTCGGTATATCCTTAAATGTATCTCCCAGAGGTTTGCCGTTTTAAAATGTCCAAAACTGTTTTTATTTAGTTAGAAACCTTGATGTTGTTATGTTAAAGTTTAAAATTACCAGAGGCCGTCGGGCCAAAAACGTTGCAAACATTAAAGCATTTATTTATCATTTTCCATTTTTTTGTGGTATAAAATTTTCTCCTTTTTTGTTTCCTAATTTTATCATTATTCCAAACTGAATGAAATTTTACCAAATTGAAATTGAGATCGACCTTCTTATTCTTATTTTTTTGTTGTTGATGATGATGTAAAAGAACAAATCTGTCAAAATTACATAGAAGGTCTACTTGAGTTACATTGTAGACATATCGATGGTGTTTTGAAATAGTTTTTCATTATAAATTAGATAACATTTCTTCAGTGTTTTAGCTTTTACATTCATAAGTGCATAAGTGAAATTTTTTTTTAGTTTTTCAAAAAAACAAACAAACACCTCATTTCGCTAAATTACCATTTTCTGTCATCTGCATAATATTAAAAACATTCACACACACACACATTTCAATAAAGTCACTTTCACAGTTTAATGAAACAATACCACAATACGGAGGCTGTGCGTTAATAATAACGATTTCTAAAAAAAGATGGTTAAACGGTGATACCTTGAGAACAAGGTTATTTGATTTCGTTATTTCATTACGATAAACTACAATGAAATCCAATGTAACCAAATGCAAACAAAAACAACAAAACACATTGCATGCTTTTTATTATCTTAGAACAAAATTAGTCAATTTCTTTCCTAATCATTGAGCTAATAATACAAAACACACATATTTCTCTTCTTTACTTCTATAACAAAAAAGTTACTGACTTTCGCAACAAGTGTAAGTTGTTTTTATGTTCTGGCTAAATTACTTTATTACATTTTCATGCTCGTTACTTTTTTACGTGTTTGTGAAATTACATAGGGATATTTTTTGTTGAAATAAGGTCGAACTCGACTAGTGTAGTATTTGATAAAATAAGTTAAAATTTCAATAAGTTAAATCTTAAGCTTATTTTCAATGCGCATATATTGTAACATCACAACTAAAACTTTACAATTCGAAACGCCATCGGATACCTAAGTAATAAGCCTGAGGGATTATAACGCTCACATTTTGCTGAAACTATTTAATACAGGGTGTTGAGTACGTTATATTAAATAGGTTTTGAAAATGCAAGTCACATATAAACCAAAGCTAATATATAGACGCCGTGGAACAGGCATATCAGAACTACATATTCACATTTCTTAGCGTCACGTAGGTAATGTAACAAAATATTCATACATTTAGGCCTAATATGGCTTCAAAAGACAAAAACGAAAAAGTATGGTTGTAACCTGACTCGTATGGCAACTTCTAAACTGTCATATAGTGATATTTTATTCGATTGTGTAAAGTTACGAAAGACTCATTGTATATTTATCACACGAATGTACATTTAGTTATATAAAATTAAAGATCCCCGGGTTTCATCAAATAATGAATCTTATTTGCAAAAAGAAAAAGGTTTAGGTTACGTCGCAACATTTCAACAACAAGTGAATCAGATTGAAGAATATAAAACAAAAGTCCAATAACAAATAAGAAGACAAAAACTATCTAATCTGACCAGAAACAGCTGCTTATCTCTAGTGTAAATGATATTTGTCTACTACTGTTACTATGTTCATCAAAATGTTGTAGTGTGCTTATAGTTATGAAACATTTGCATTTACGTAGTGTGAATTGTATACGATGTTTTCTTTCCTTTTTCTCTTTGGTTTTATTTATAATGATTTTGCAAATAAGAATAAAGAAGGCGATGTTTGTTTGTTTTTAATTATGCATAAAACTACATAAGGGTTATCTGTGCTCTGCCCACCACGGGTAACGAAAGCCAGTTTCTAGCGTTATAAGTCCACAGACACACCGCTGTGCTACTGGGGGATTAAAAACGGCGAGGCAATGGAGATTTAGAGCTACTGGTTTTTGGTTCGTGGCCAGGTGATGGCGCCCCATTGGCTCATCTGTAAATCTAAAGTCTCATAACGCTAAAAACCGTGTTTTGATACCCGTTGTATAGCTTTGCGTTTAACATAAAAGATTTTGTTTGTTTGTTTGAATTTCGCGCAAAGCTACACGAGGGATATCTGCGCTAGCCGTCCCTAATTTAGCAGTGTAAGACTAGACTCTAGAGGGAAGGCAGCTAGTCATCACCACTCACCGACAACTCTTGGGCTACTCTTTTACCAACAAATAGTGGGATTCAAATTCGATGACGCGGAACCCACTTTGAGACTAATAATGCTTGGAGACGGCTTGAATTGGTAATAAAGAAAAACTTTAATATAAGTTTAACATAAAAGCAAATGTACAACGTTTCGACAAAGTTTTGTCATCATCAGATCCAAGTGACAAAACCTTGTCGAAACGTTGTACATTTGCTTTTATGTTAAACTTATATTAAAGTTTTTCTTTATTACTCGTTCAAGCCGTCTTCAAGCATTAATGGTTA
>NW_013667589.1:181926-187034 GCF_000517525.1 Limulus polyphemus
TAACCATTAATGCTTGAAGACGGCTTGAACGAGTAATGAAGAAAAACTTTAATATAAGTTTAACATAACAGCAAATGTACAACGTTTCGACAAAGTTTTGTCATCATCAGATCCAAGTGACAAAACCTTGTCGAAACGTTGTACATTTGCTGTTATGTTAAACTTATATTAAAGTTTTTCTTCATTACCCGTTCAAGCCGTCTCCAAGCATTATAAATAGTGGGATTGACCGCACATTATAACGCCCCCACGGCGAGCATGTTTGGTGTGACAGGGATTCGAACCCGCGACTCGCAGATTGCGAGTGGAGGATCCTAACCACCTGTGATGCTGGGCCTAATATCAAAGAAACAAGCAATATGTTGGCAGTAGATTCAGAACCACCAGTACTTGGTTCTTGTGGTAACAGATTGTCACATTCGCTGCTCTCGGGACTGTAACCGGTTCATACAATGTCAGGAAGACGTGACACAGCAGTTTTAAGAGTTTTTGCAATAAAGTGACAGCGTCTGCTTCACATTTGTCTCAACCATTTTCTAAACACACTCCATGTATCTCTGGCATGAGCTATTATTTCATAAATAAATATTTTTTATTAATTTAACACGATAACATCTTATAAACTGTTCAAAAATTAGCTTTCAGTCTCGAAAATAAGGCATAAATCTGTAAATAAATGTCCTTAACTTTGCTTAAATTAAGTGTATGTTATAAGGTTAAGTAGTTTGATATTATTTTCAATTTAATCTATTTCGACCAAATATAAATCGACATAAAACGTAGAAAACAAATCAGAATTATTCTACCAATTGCTTAGCGAATATAACCTCGGGCTATGGTAAACATATTTGCACATGGAGTAAAAAAAAAGTCAAAACAAAAAGAACATTTACTTATGTAATACTATAGAATCTTAAAAGTAAATCAAACACAGACACCTTTGGTGTTTACATTTTCTACTTGAGTAGAAACGTCAATACACTGAAAAACGTGTTTTTTTTCAGTTGGTTCTAAGTTTGAAGTCGCACATAAAGATAAATCTAATATCGCTATGCAGTGTTATTTTTCTAAAACAAAGTATTTTAGAACACTGCATTTCAGTATGGATGGGTTGTTTTGTGAGACTACATTTTAAGCGATGTTTAAATTCTCTAAATGCATAATATTAATTTTTGTTTGTAGTTAAGCGCAAAGTTACACAATAGATTATCTGCGCTTGTAACACTATTTTTTCAGAAATCGTACCTCTGAATTTTTAGTGTTACAAATGCTTAAACTAACTGCTGAGCCTCCAGGAGGCACATAGGTATTAATAATATCCATTAAAAAAGGCAGGATATGATATTTAGCATAATAACATTAATTGTTTATACAAATATATATTGTATTACAAAAATAAAATGGCGAGCCCCAATTGCATAAATTTATGACTTAATATATTTTTTGTCATTATCTTTACATCTCTCGAACATTTCTAAAAGGCAAACATGGTATTATATGTATGTCGAACTAATTAGTAGTTAACATGGTATTATATGTATGTCGTCAACATACATATAATACCATGTTAACTACTAATTAGTAAGACATACATATAATACCATGTTAACTACTAATTAGTTTAACTACTAATTAGTAACTTAGTCATACCGTGTCCTCACAGTGGCAGAGCGGTAACTCTACAGAATTATAACGATAAAAACAGGGTTTCGATACACAGATAGCCCATTGTGTAACATTGTGTAATACCGTTATCAATTTATGGGTAGCCATGACTCATACTAAATCTAGAATATATGAATCAATTATTAGTCATCCCTATAAGATTCAAACTCTTAAAAAATGACTCTTAGTTCGCCTATTTTGGTGCGACTTGGCATGCTCTTAGTGTCTCGTATCGAATTTATTCTTGATGTGATACAACTTGTTATGGTGACTCATCCATACAATAATGAGCTAGATTTCGATCTGACATTGTTACGTATCCAAACAAAATAAGGACAGTTGCTTCTGATAAGAAAACACGTTATGATAGTATCTAAAGTTTGCCCCTGAAGAAGAAAGGTCCACCTTTCGAAAGCGCTCGAGTTATAGGGTTTTTATTCATTCCTATCAAGATTTTTTGAACCTACGTGTTTTTGTAACATTATGATAGTATCTAAAGTTTGCCCCTGAAGAAGAAAGGTCCACCTTTCGAAAGCGCTCGAGTTATAGGGTTTTTATTCATTCCTATCAAGACTTTTTGAACCTACGTGTTTTTCTAACATTATGATAGTATCTAAAGTGGTGCTTATTGTGACAACATATATTCTACTAATATAATATCGATCAGAATGTCCATTATTTATATAGCACGATATCTTTCATATTAAAACTTACCAACAGGCTGTTGGGACACGTTTTTCAAAGTTAGTTGTTTCAACAATCACCTTCAAACCAACTTTCAGATCGTTGAGGTAAGGTCTTGTTGCGTGTTTAACCTAAACTGCATTGTTATTTCTGCTTTCTTATTTCCCATGTGTAACTTATGTAACTCTTGAACGATACTTATCGTGCTTAAATTCAGTATGTGTACATTTTTCATTTACTCTCATTTTAATACCTGTCAGTCGAGATAGCCCAATATCTTTTAGTGTGGAGCCTAGAATGGTCAACAGGAGTGACTAGTGTTACGGGCGTTAATGTAGTTACATTTACTAAACTATCAAAAAAATATCAATGAACATAATGAATCTGGCAGGATACCTTTCAAATTATCCATATCGGCTAAATAATGGTTTTAAAAGTATTTTAAACATAAATAATCATATCCACCAAATCTTGTTGATATTACTGCACTGCGCATATTACCTGAAGAAAATTATTCTATCATCTTCGTGTAATTTTAGTTTGGTTTATTTCGGATATTCGAGCGAAGGAAGCTAACCCTACTTTCCAACAGATAGACTAGAAAGAAAGTAACTATGTAGTAGTCGGTATCACCCATCGCCATCTCGTGGGTTATTTTGATTGAGTTGTGGGACTTGACACGCCACTTTTATACCGTACCCAAAGTGCGGAACATGATTTTGCGATAATAGGACTCGAACAACGGATTCACGGATTCATAGTCTGGTACACTAACCACTAGGTCACGCCCGACCCATTTACATAGGTAATGAATTTACTTATTTATTTATGAAAAGTTTCTATGGTATGATGAAGTCGAATTCAGTTTGAAACGATTAATTCGTACATTGTTATAATACATTTCAGAATCGTTTATCTCGAACAGTCGTATTTCAGCATAATAGTTTGGTATCTGCCAAAAGAAGAGTAAATTAGTTTGATATTACATCAAAAGTTTAGTTTAAATATATATCTATGTATCTTTCTTACCTCCGACGTGTGAATTCTCCCTTTAACAAAATCATTTGAAATAGATATCACAAAGTAAAGAAACAAAGACAATTTACCCAGTTAGTAAGACTAAACGTATATCTTGATTACGAATCTCAATTAATCTTGTAAAAAATTCGACCCTGAGTTAGTAGTGGGTAAACATGGTGTACCGAATTTTATTACCACAGGGTTAAGAGTTAAGAGATTAATAAGTATCACTGGGCATGTTGTGATAAAAAGCCGTCTCCAGCCATTATTAGTCTCAAAGTGGGTTCCTCGTCATCGAATTTAATAAGAAGGTAGTATCAGAATTCTATTTACGCGCACTGTAAGCTGGCAGTGCACACATCAAGCTCTCTCATGTGACAGTTTTGGGAGTATACCTGGTATGTTGCTAAAACAGAAATGAAATAAGAGCAGGTTCTTAGAAGATGCCACGAGTTTTTGTTTTATTTTCACCTGTCAGATACAATATCAACACAGGAAAGGTAAACGTATCAGTATTATTGTGTAACTACAACCTGTAATCTTCCTTCAATAAAATAAAATATGTATTCGTGATACTTGTATCGAAAAGGGTGAAACAAAAAGACTTCAAGATATAAAATGTCAGCGTTAATTGTACTTAGATGAATTGTAATAATATATATATATATATCCGTTATGGCAATAAGCTGACAACCTGGACCGATAATGGTAATGCAATATTTAATTCATTATTGTTTTATAGTTGATTTAATTACCTATTAACAATTAATGTAATCAGTAGTTTGAAAGCTATTTATATATTATATTATATATATACACGCACGTACGCAAAGACAGAAAATTACGTGGTTATCTTCAACACATGCTTCTAAATCATCAGTGAAAAGTTAATGAGTATTCATTTACAGAACACAGTAAAAAACTAATTATAATAAAACCTGTAATAATGAAAATCAAGATTACACGTTTGGTTATATCTACAGGGGTAAACACCGAGACTAGATCTGTACACACGTTTCAAATGTAAAGACTAAGAGAGAGTACCCATTGTATGTGTTACTTCATGATTAAGGTGGATTGTTAATAACTCACTATTATATAAGATAGTAGATGGAGTCATGCACATATTAGACATGTGTGTCTGCCGCATGTATGAATAGCCAACAGGATAGCGTTGAAAAGCTTTCATAGTTGTTCGTTATGGTCACCATAACAATGATGTAGTTAACTTTTACATCACGTATATATAAGAGAAGTAACAATCATTTGTTCTAATCAAAAATTAATGAAAAAATAATCTTGACACATCTTAAGAGCATAAAGCTGTTCTCAAAAAATAAGAAGTCTACTGCTGAAGACTCATAAGACTCTAAGACTCTTAGACATCAAATAGGAATTTAACTCAATATTTTTATTAGTTGTTTTATTGAGTGTTGTAACATGCAAAAGACATAAAATTTCTCAATATGAAGAAATGCTTAACCTGATAGTTAATAAGGTTTTTTTCAATACGAAGAGGGAAATGCTGATTAAATCTGACGTCATGTTGAGGATAGTCATATTCATATATATATATTAGGTTAAAATAAGGTTACTTCAGTAGGTTTCACAATAACATAAAAGGGTTTTATCTAAGTAGGTCAGAGGCCTGGCATGGCCAGGTGGTTATGGCGCTCGACTCGCAATTTGCGGATCGCGGGTTCGAATCCCCATCACACCAAAACATGCTCGCCCTTTCA
>NW_013667589.1:187329-188160 GCF_000517525.1 Limulus polyphemus
TGACTGACTTGACTAGTTTGGGTGCTACCAAAATACACACACATTCTGCTCACTTTTTTTCATTCAACATATTTACGAATTATTTGAATCATATAGTGCGCAACCTGATAGTTAATAAGGTTTTTTCAATACGAAGAGGGAAATGCTGACTAAATCTGACGCCATGTTGACGGATATTAATATTAATTAAGAGAGTAATATTATTTTTCGCTAAATTGTCAATATATCATTATTGCGGTTATGCCACCTTTTAAGTTTTTTTCAGGTTTTCCTTATATTCACACAATATATATAAGCTTAGTGTATTAATTTCTATGATATTTTTCACATTTTTGTTTTTTTACTAATGATGTTGTTAAAGTTACTGAAGATGTTTAACTGATATATTTTGCCTCGTGTTTAAGTAGGATGAAGTCGCAAAACGTTATATGTATTATTAAAAGGAAAACTTTCCTTCACGTATCTATAAAGGAAAAATATTTGTATAAATCAATAAAATCATTTGATATTTCAAACCAGTGAAAACCAGTTTTAAACAAAAACTTTTTCTTTTACTTCAATATTCCCTCCAATGGCTCAGCGGTAAAGTTGGTGGCTAATAAAGGTAAACATTGGCGTTCGATACCAGCAGTAGGCACTGAGTAAGTAGTTTATTGTTTATTTTTGCGCTTAAATACGAAACAAACATAATTAACCTAGTCTAATGCAAGTCTTGCAATGTGAACGTGGTGGACCCTAAGGTCTAGTACGCAGAAGAAAACATCTTTGTAAACGCTAATTGTGTACATTTTCCTAAAATTAGTTGAATTACTTTTTACACCCCTTCAAATC
>NW_013667589.1:189142-190780 GCF_000517525.1 Limulus polyphemus
AGCCACGAGTCATGGAGGAACTGGAGTCATGAGAGCAAATGGGCAAGCTACCTCCAGTAACTCGCCATACTGCAACTGAGCAGCAGAAATCTAACACTCATCCAAATATATGGGTCCCTGCACCAGCGTACTTCACCACACCCCCAACATTTAGTACATCTCAACTTGATGTTAGCTGAGAGTCTGTGGGTGTGAGGTTTACCTCAAAACCACAGGTATTTGTGATATAGGTAAAGAATTTCAGGAAGATCACTGCCTGGAATGGCTGGACTCAGAAATGTGTTTCATAATGTCTGAACCTGAGTTTGGCTGGTCCAGTTCTAATTGTTTTTAAGCACTTGAGCAAGGTGCTGCTTCTAAATATGGTTATAGCTGAAATGCTCTGAAATATTGTCCCAGAAGAGAACTGAGCATCAAGTACAAAGCTCCAAAGAAGGAACCTCTGAGAGTTTTGGTGCTTATGCAGGTAATATGTGCTAGTTACATTGAAAAACTATATAGTGAGACAGTGGGACATCACTTGGTTCGAGAGATATTCACGTCCTCAACGAGATAGGAAAAACTCCACAGTGGCAGCTTCAGCGGCTGAGCCTTGAACAGATCAACCCATTTAATGAGTATCTCATATTAGGCTCAAGCTTCACCAAGAGCAAACCAGCCACTAATATGTTCGGCAATGTGATACAACAATAATAGTGACTCCCAGTGAGTGGGTAAGACTTCCCTGTTCCTCTCATGATATCTGTGCTGCTGCTGATGACTCCAGCCTGATGTCACAATGGAAGAGAGGACTAAAGCATCTGTTTTGTATGTGTAGGCAGCAGGGTCATTTTAAATTGAATAGCTCAAACCTCACTACGCAAGTGAGTTTCGAGTGACTATACAGCAGATATGGGAGGGTCAGTAGCAAGTTGTAGCTAATTCTACAAAGCCCATGTCAAGTCTGGCAATAGATTTGAAAAAATGCAATAGACAGCTGCACCAAACCTTTTGAGTTTCTGGTAGGTACACCAACTACTAGGACATGGTTGATGTTTCCTTGTATCAGGCACTCTAAGTGAAGCCACAAATCTAGACATTTTACACTGACTTTGTTCTAGTAAACGGTAATAGACTAGAAGTGACAGGAGATGCATGTTTCTGATCAATTGTAGGTAATATTAACCACAGAATGAAAGTAGTCCTTGCCCAACTTGGTTCTGGCATTGTTATCCTTGTGATGGACATACTGCAGAGACTATTGGTCAGTTTCGCTTGTGGAACACAGCTGTGCTACATTTCTGGAAGAAACTACCTGATGCTAGACAGAATGGGCCCGGGAGCAGTAACCTGTATGAGTGTATCTTGAAGAGAGAGTCACAGTACCTACATACACAAAAGTTGTGTTCTGTGGTTCATTAAGGACAGGATCTAGTGAAGTGCCAGTGCTGTTCTGCAGTTGTGGCCAGTTGCTTATTTAACTTCCCACTGAGATTACAGGCAAAGTAGCGGTAATGGAAACTAATGGTATCGTTTGTGTTAGTTCCATTGCACAAATCCAAAACAAGTACTTGACCACTAATACACAGCGTGGTCACAAGTAAATAGACACCACCTTTTCAGTCATATTCACATGAATTGATATATTTACAATTTAAT
>NW_013667589.1:191736-225191 GCF_000517525.1 Limulus polyphemus
ACGATAATTAGTGTGCGGACCATTTTCATTTATATAGTGCTCTGAGAACACAAATTAGTTAGCACAAATCAGTTAAATGACGAAAAATTAGGTGTCTATTTACTTGTGACCACTCAGTGTACATCTAAGGTTGCTGGTTGAGAATTTAGCAAGCAATCTTATTGAAGACATTGGCAGAAACTCGGAGACCCATTAATTAAGTATGGTATAATGGCTGTCGGACTAGATGGTCGGCAATGTCAACCAAAAATAACTTACCATCACATAGATACAGGAAATGCACATCCAATAAAACAACCGCTGTATAGGCTTCACTGGAGTATTAATGGTGTTAAAGGACAAAATAACATAGCCTTCAGAGAGTGCATGATCATCAGTAATAACTGTTGTCATGAACAAGGAGATTAAACCAAGATTCTGTGTTGATTTGATATGAGTAAACACAATAGCCCAAACTGATGTCTTCCAACTCCCGTGGACAGGCAAACGTCTGGATACAATGAAAGGTTGTTGTAATTGGAAATATGACTGATCTACGTTGACAAGTTCTTGATGTTTGGCCACAAGTGTGAGTTTGTTGCTGAAAACCTGTGCACAGTACTGCAGCAGATAAAAATAACAGACTTAAAGTTTAAACCAGAAAAGTGTGCACTCATACACACTCATGGGATTTCTTGGAGATACTGTGGGATGATTGGAGTTTCTACTGACCCTGCAAAAACTGCAGCAGTTCAAGACTGACCTTAACCCGTAATCAAGCTAGAAGTATGCAATTTCCTTGATTTATTCTTGTATTAACACCTATTTCTGGTCAACTTCTACAAGATCACTACACTATTATTGTTCTCATTAAATTCAGTGTATATTTCAGATGGACTGAGAAGTGTGGATAAACAAGCATTATTGTCCATAAAGCATGCTTTATTGAAAGTTCTAGTGCTGGCTAATCCACAACAAGACTGTGAGATCTTCTTGGATACTGATACCAGCAAGAGTGGAATAAGAGCAGCGTTAAGTGAAACATGTGACAGCATCCACTACTTGTATATCCATGGCTTCCGAAAGCCGATACTACATGATGAAGACATGAAGACGTTCCCAGTTTACCCCTGAATAAGAAAGGTCCACCTTTCGAAAACACTCGGGTTATAAGGTTTTTATCGTTCAATATAATGAAGAAATATCTGCTTGTGGTCTTCATCAAACCCTACCTGTATGGCAAAAGGTTAACCCTTTGGATGGACCATGCATAGCTGAGTTTCTTTATGAAGTGTAAGCATTTGGAATGCATTATTGCACCTTGAATCACAACATTGCAGAAGTATGACGTTGTTGTATCACATCGTCTGGACTAGCAATATGAAATACTGAAAGACTGTCCAACCATTCGGTAAGGCCGAGTTCATTTCTTAAGTGTTCTGATCCTGGACATCATGTGGGAGTTAACGCATAATAACATAAAGCCGTTTGATAGAGGATTTCACTGTTGACTGGATGGCAATACCTTTTCAGCACATAAATATAGATATTTATATAAGCTTAAAACTGCGAAGTTACTTTATAGATATTTTGAAAATATTTGTCGAACTTTTCATCTTATGCACTCCACATATTATAAACAATGCACCAAATCTGCTCTCGAAAAGGAGCCGAAAGTCGCCTAGAGGAATTATCTGTTTTAACCACTCGCCCCCATAATACAGTAGTGTGTTGTCTGTCAGACAAACAGTAGACATTAAAATGACGACACATAAGGGACGCTTAACGTTGCAATTTGTACTGTCGTGACGTCAGTACAACGTACGCATGCCATGAATCACGAGAAGAATTATGCACTCTGTAGGCTACAATACAGCATCACAGAATTTTGAAACTGTCTTCAGGAAAGTGGTGATTTTTATTTACGTAGTGTGAACGGATCGCGGACGAACAAAGTATTATTTTTAAATTCAGTCAATCCAACTGGGAAGAAAACTTACTATATGTCATGATGGTTTACTACACAACAAAACATAGATGAAATATCTGTTCACCAAACATGCTCATGTTTGGTTAGGAAATATTGTTGTGTATATGATGTGTTGTCTTTCCTCCTAGGAAATTACTTATCAGAGACATTTTATATTAAACAATACTAAAATGATTTAAAACTCACATTCAGCTCATTTAAACCAAATCCCTTCTAATCGATATAATATCTCTCATATGTATTAAGTATACTTGGGAAAACAATTACTGTCAAGGAAATAAAAAAAAAGTCTAAAGTAATCAATTTAATTACCTAACACCAAGTTCGAGTTCAGTCCCTTGTTAAAGTAATTTATCAACATAAGTTCATCCATTTATTTTCTGTCGCACCCTTTGATTGTTGTTATATCTTAACCGCATGTTCCTTTGAACAAATTATTGTATCGTAACAATTGATCGAAAATTCAAACACGTTGAGTAATGCAAATGGCGACATCTATTGCCATAGATGTTCATAAAGATTCTTTTAAGTTGACTAAAATGTGACGAAGAATTTTGTTTGGCAATAGTTCTACTACTATTGTCGATTATTTCTCATTACTATTAAAGTGATTATTGTAACTATATGTGATAAGAAGACAAACATAAACATATAGAAGACAGCACGATGTTAGAAATATGTATATGTCTATTATTGAAGAGGTTGTTTGAGTTAGGTAACTTGCATTACCGTGGCACTTTAGAAAATTAGTTTCTCTTAATAAAAAATACAAGATATCATAACTAATTAACTATTAAGTTTGTTTTCACTGTTTAAATGCTATGTTTCTTTGTTTTGAATTTCGCGCAAAGCTACACGAGGGATATCTGCGCTATTTAACTGCTATACTTAGATTGTTTGGAAGGGTTTCTAGTGCCATGTGTTAATATTATCTCCATTTAAGAATATATTTTGTTTCCAAGTTAGAAGTTACTTGCCGGATTATTATTTTTGATTGGTTACTGTGTATGTAGATCTGATTCAATCAGTCAACGAATGTTTCCATGTGTTTTTAGTGAGTATGCATTAAAAGTCCTTGTTCATTATTTAAAGGTGTATTTTATATAGCCACAGAGCTATAATCCACATCTGCTAGCTGAAAAAACTTGGGCATGATTGGTTAAGTATCTCGCAGTGCAAGTTATGTAGGGGCATTCTGTGATTTTGGGCTAAAAGCGATTTAACATATCTCAGTTCGAATGCCGATTTGGTTAAAGCAAAATCTTTCAAAAACTGTAATATCCTAGGTTAAGAATATGTTATTCCGGCTAAAAACAATTCAACGTTACTACCAGGATTCCTAGTAAAACAAATATTTATTAACATTTTTGTAAAACAGAATTAATATACTCATAAACCAAAAATAGTGGCGACCCAAACTTTTACAAACTACACATCTGAAACTTCAAAAACGTTTTAATTTCTCAAAGTACGCTTGAATGAAGCGTATAACCTTAGCGCAAGCAACATTGGGAAAAAGAACTAGAAAAACAAAACTAAGTTTCGGAAATTATTACACAAACACACACAAAATTTCTTTACAACACCGTAAAATTGTACAATTATTACTCACAATAACATAATTCACTCGTCTCTTTTCTTTCGTGGTTGGACTGGCATGGCCTAGCGATTAGGGTGCTCTAATCGTAATTCCAAGGTCGCAAGATTGAAATCCTTCACCGAACCTCCTCGCCCTGTCAACCATTGTGACGTTATAATATTATATGCAGTCTCACTAATCGTTGGTAAAGAATAGCTTTAGAGTTATGGTGGGTGATGTTGACAAGTTGCGTTTCCTTTCATGTGAATGTAGAGCATACCTATTAAGAAAAGTTCAATTGCATGTAAAGACCACTAATTATACATGTATTTCATACATTATTTCTCTTTGTTTTCTCTTTTGTAAAATTAAGGTTTCTGCCCTATGTATTTGTTGATAAAAAATTATAATGAAACATTTGTAAGCTTAAACGGTATGTATTTGCAACTCTAATCTATTCAATATTTTCCTTTTGTTATTGAAAAAGAAAAGGTAATATAAAGCTATTACTACAACTACTTCAGAAGATAAGCTTTTAAAGCTTCCCCGCCAATTTACATAATTACGTTTTGAAAACGTGGCTATCTATTGAAGGTCTGTTTAAAACAATGCTTCGCTGCAATTTTCTTGTGATATCTGGAAACAATTGTACGTAGAGAAGCACATTTCCAAGACTTAAAAAAATAAAAACAGATTTCCATCTACAGAAAAGATTAACTTGGATCTTATTTTAAGTTAAGTTGTATGTAATTTAGGAAATAACAAGTGGTGCTATATGCGTCATTTGTAATGTACAAAAAGTGATCATTTCCACTGAAAAATAGTGATATATAAGTAGTAATCGCACTCGTAAGCTTTAGGCTAAATATAATATTTAGGTAAAGTAAATCTCTCATTTTTATATATTATTCAACTGTATGTTATTCAATCAGTATACTGTATAGGCCTAACTTAGTAATTTTACAACTTATACAACAGTGCTGAACTAACTACCAGGATAGTACTCAACTATGCTCTCTCCAGACTAATTTCCTGCGTAATCCGCCTTGTTTTATTATTTAACGAATCTATGAATCACTATTCAGTTCCTTGGTGTTTTTCAAGACGAAGAGGAGTGTATAATAGTATTTCAACCACATTATGTCCGACATATTCATCGTTGACGACGTGTTCATTCTGTATAACGCTCATCAAGACAGTTGGAACTCAACAAACACAGTAATTATTTTTTTTCTTTAATTGTTATTTCTCTACAACAAGAAAAGGGGGGAGGGGATGGCTGGCCATCAGAGGGCTATGCCCTCTCTTTGACCATGAGATTAATAAAAGTGCTACGGAAGTAGAAGAGTATAAGCTATGGTGTGTATAGCTTTAGTAAAGAGCAGGAACCAGAAAAGATATGATATGTGGATGAACGATGAAGTAATCAGAATATCATTCCATCACACCTCGAGAGAAATGTAAGCTGGTAGATGTAGTTGCGGCAAAGCATTATGAGTGGGATCTTTTGGTGGAAGCGACGTGACGGAATTTATGCTAAGAAGGACCAAAAAAGTATTGTTCTGGTTTGGGTGATTGATGAAAAGACACCAGCAACGGCATTAAGCCCAAAAAGATGTTAACAGCAGACTCTAAAAATCTATTGAGCGTGATCATTGCTGTCATAAGACATCCAACATTACATTCTTTATTCATTCTCCTATGGTTTTTAAAGAAGAAAAGTGTATAATAATATTCTAAACACACTATGCCAACGATGAGTTCCGCTCAATACAGAGATCATTAGGCTGAGTGGGACACCACAAGCAAAGTAGTAGTTGGAACATTATTTACATAGACCGTTTGTTACATCAACAGTTCTTTAAAAACTATAGTAGACTGAATAAAGAATTTAGTGTTAAAACATACTAGGTCTAACACTAATGTCTTATGACAAGCATAATTAATTATGACTATATTTCCAAACTTTGAAAAGATGTATACACAATAAGAAAAAAAGTTTGTTTACAGCAGAAAGTCTCGTTTTCAAATTTTTAGTTTTATTCGCCCATGTACGGCCACACTGCCTGAATTTTTTGTTTTTTCGAACGTTTATCCTCGCTTTCAAGTATTGGTGGCCCAACATGGCTAGATGATGGGGCACTTGACTCTCAATCTGAGAGTCGTGGGTTAGAATCCCCATCACATCAAACATGCTCGTCTTTTCAGCCGTGGGGGCGTTATAATGTTACGGTCAATCCCACTATTCGTTGGTAAAAGAGTAACCCAAGAGTTGGCTGTGGGTGGTGATGATTAGCTGCCTTCCCTCTAGCCTTACACTGCTAAATTAGGGACGTCTAGCGCACATAGCCCTCGTGTAGCTTTGCGCAAAATTCAAACCAAACCTCCAAGTACTGGAACATACTATTCGCCTCAGCTTCATGTCAAACTACACTTGATCTCTAAACTGAATTGCTCCCCTGCTGATTCTTTATCATCTCCGTGACTTTCAAACCCGGTATGTCCACTGCTGTTTTCTGAATTAATATGTCATATATGCTGATCTGCTTTCCATGCCAGTGAGAACCTCGCGCTCAGCCTTACCCCTACTAATCATTTATTGAATCTCTATGCCATGTCGCTTCCACCAGATGATTCCAATAAGAATGACTTGGCACAACCAAATCTACCAGGTTACACTGATCACGAGAACAGGTGGATTAATCTTCTAACTGCTTCTGTCTCTCATCCACATGAGAAGTCTTTCGGTTCCTGCTCTTTACCATTGTCAACCCAATTCTTCTGATATTTTGCACGTCCTTCACAGTCATGTCATTTTCATCTGGATATCTTAATCATCGCTTATAACCTTTTAGCTTCGAACTTTTGTTCATTTCATAGCCAAAGAGAATGAATAACCCTCTGTTGGCTGAAACCAAACCTGCAATCTCTCAAGCTGAAATGAAATTATGAATAAAAAGTAAAAAAAAAAAAAAAAAGAAAGAGAGAGAGAGATTGTTCATTTGCAGCGCTATCACAAGTGTAAGAAAGGCCTTTATGAATTTACTTGAGTAAGGAAGCACATTTTGCTAATATAATAATAAGTAGCCAAACAACGATTTATAAGCATAAGGAAGAGTTTTATTGATGGTGGAACATACTTCATATTTCTACAGAACATTGGTCTGTCTTCTTCAAATATGGTCTGTACTAAGCAATATAAGGCGTATAGATAGTTACAAAAACAAAAGAGACAAGGATTAAACGTGACAGAAATTATACCAGCAGGTGGCAGGATATAGGTAAAGGTCAAGATTATGAGCGGTGAATAGATCTTGCCAAAAACGGTTTATGTTGCTAGGGCCATTATCACGATTTAGTGAGAGATAGTTTGCTTTGACTATTGCCCAATTAAAGTCTGCCTTTATTATTAGCAAAATATAGTCATTTATAAAAAATATAATTAAGCTTTATAGATTACGTATTTTTATGTTATGCATTTAAATATAATTTCAAATGAAACTTACAAACTTACAATTTTTCATAGATGTTATGAATAACATGATTTACATTCTGGACTTTCTTATCATTGGTTAGCATTCCAATTTATTTGCAACTGATTCATCAGGTGGAAAACGAAATTTTATAATACGTATTAAAAACATGGTAATACCATAAAAAATATCGTTAATTACGGAATTGTTCCAAATTCTAACATCAGTGTTAAACTTCATAAAAGTTAATTCACAATATTCTAACTACAACACAAAACAAGTCATCCATTAACGAGGAATTTTTGTTACTTGTTTGTTTGTTGTTATCTTTGGTTATCTGTACTTCCGCTACGACTGGTATCGAAACCTTTTTTAGTATGTCATAAGCCCTAAGACTTATTGCTGAGCCACTGGGGGAGGGGGCAAGTTTGATATAACCAAAAAATGTGTTTTTGTTTTTTTATCTAAACACATAGCTACACGATGGGCTATCTGTGTTGTGCCCACGTTTTATCGTACGTTTTATAATATTATTTGCGTTTAAATCTTTGTTGTTGTTTTTATGAAATCCCGCTTTATCAAAAGCTTCTCACTCAATAGCTGATTTTGTTTTTTCAACTTGAAATATTGTGAATTTACTTTCTTGAGGTTTTAATGCTGATGACGGAATATTAAAAAATCTGAAACGTTTATAATTAAATATTTAACTGGTGTTACTGTGTTTCTGATAAGTACTTTATTATTTGTTTGCATTTCTTATATTAAAATCTAAAAATAAATCCGCATGCATCCTTAAATAACCCACATTTCAGTGATCCTGCTGTCAAATTCACTTATAGTTATAGGATGTTGAAATTAATTTAGTAGCAAGTACAATATATTGTCTACTTAGCTAATAGAATCAACATCAGGTTTTAGCATGTGTGTGAGAAACTCGAAAGAAATCGGGGGTACAAGTTCAGACATCTGTAAAATGATATGATGTCGAATGAGAACAATGTGCGAATTTAATTTGTAGGGCAATGAAAGTACCACTGGTTGTATTTTAACGTCTTATTCGTACGTATAAGCAATCGTATTTATAAATGTTTATATTTAATTTGTTTCACAATTATAATCATAAATTGGATTATATATTATTAGTTAATTCAATAATTGTCAGAGTTATTATTATTAATGTTATCCTATTCGTGTGTTGTTAAGCCTAATTAATATGACTTAATAATATAGTAATACTATTACTAGTCTAATAGTAATAGTTAATACCATGAGTTAACGACATAATTAATTTTGTGCCAATGATAGTTAAAAGTTGTGAATACATGTCTTTGTTATTTTGTCTTAAGGATACACACACACACAAACATATATATACATTATAATTTTTAAAACATGCTGTTTAAAAGTTTTATGTAACTTAGTTACACTCACAGTCCCAAGTTTAATCTGAACAATCACGCTTTATAATGGTGTTAAAAAATAAAAATTGGAATTTAAACTACTATTTTAGTGTTTAGTCACTACAGACTTTCTTTAGTACTAGTAGTTAAGACATATGTTATTAATATTATTATTACAAGTAGATGCTATTGCTAGCAATAGCATAATCTGATTAAGCTAGTAGTACTAGTAGTAACTGTTAGATCTGTATTTAACTTATTTTGCAAGATACGATAATCCTCTGTTATTTAGATGTTAGATTGAACTCTGACAAGTTTGTTGAAATGTTAAGGGTTTTGTTTATTTTAAGTTAATTGGATTTTGCACTTAAATTACTTATGTATTCATATTACTTTAGTACTGAGTGCAAAATGCTAATTTACTGTGAAGCATGTAATTATTATACAACAGAAGATGAGGACATTTTGTTCCTTTCAACTTAAGTTGAATATTAATGGTTCAAGAAGTGAAAAAGTAACATGAAATATTAGTTTACCTGTTCAGTTTGGTATAAGTAAAAGACTTTAAAGTTTATATTACATAAATATGTTTAGATATAATAAAGAATTAAACTTGAAATAATTAAAAACAAATAATTTTACACTGTAGTTTTTGAAATTTTTTGTATGTAAGGACAGTCCGTTATAGAAATGCACAAGCAGAGAAGACATTTCAACACACTAATGTGAATCTTCATTAGGTCCTAGGACACTGTTCCAGTAGGTTATGTATAAAATAAGGGCAATCGTGGTTAGGATGGAAGGCTCTGGAATGTATACGTGTTCCTACATTGTTCTTCTATTCAGAAGTGTGATTATTGAGTGGTTCTAAAATGGTGAAATTTAGTTGAGTTGTTTTTTTACTAGAGTCCACAAGTTGATAATTTGTTAACCTGAGTTTTGTTCAGAGCTGTTTGTTTTTATTGTGTAAAGCAGCCTTAATTTTATTTGTAAATGTTGTTTTTTCAATGATTTTACAATTATTGCAGTCAGTTTGATGTCCATTATCAGTAGCATGGTTGTCAGAAAATGCAGAGGTGGTTTTGTAAAGGAAAGTATATTAAAAAGTGGTGACCCATTTTTAAATGTTTCTTAAGAAAAAAAACTATATTTTATCTGTTATTTTCACTAATGAATCTTTGTACGTGTTTTGTAGATTTGACTGATCTTGTAACCACTATAAAAAAATTAGGAAATAAATACAAATTATGCCTCTTTCGTTCTAGAATGACAACAAATTATAACATTATAAGAATTTTTTTGATATTGAACTTTCAGCTGTACGTGGTTAACAATACAGAAGTTACAATGACGTGGCACATGTGCTCTCATATTACCATATCCAATAATAGAAACCGGACCTTAAGCCTCTACGAAGTGACCTGTCTTGGCTGTTTTAGTAGACTAGTATGTTGTAAAATAGTCACATTTCAATTATTATACATTAAACATATGTATATAGATTATTACTATTTAGAAATAAGTTTTTAAACTTATTTTTCTTAAAACATAGAACAGTAAATAAAGAAGTAAAGTAAATAATTATCTGTTCTTGTTATGACCTTTGTACTCGGTTGCTGCTTGACGTAGGTTGCTAAGCCATATAAAATTTTGCATGTGGAGTATATGAAACAAAACATTTTTTTTTAAGTTTAAGTTTTATATATATAGTTGAATAACCAAAAAATCATAAATTACTATATCGATACCATAGAATTTCACTATAATTTATCAAGCTTAGTAACTAAGCTGTATTTGGGTCTAAAAAAGTATGAAATTTCAAGCAGACTAAAGACACAACGTATTTCCTTGGGTCAAAAGAACTAGATGGCATCCTAACACATGAAAATGGCTGAGAAAGCCACTAGGGGGACATTCTGAGCTTTTGATTGGTTATTCACGATATATATTGAAATAAGTGTATAAAAAGGACCATTTTCAAAAATGGAAAGATGTGATTGGGGCCACTGTGTTTGATTCAGTACATCAGTGATATCTCAGCAAATAGAAAAGATATGAAGTTCTTATTTTATATTTTGGGTTGTCAATATTGGTAATTTGAGTACCTAATTCATACAAACTATAGACTTAATATTTTGACGTCACAAACATCTAATTTGAACCAATGCTGCATTCAACATATTATGTGACACACAAAAATCACGATTTTTCAATATTTACTTTTAAGTTAAGGAATTGAATAATGTATAATACTAAAATTTGAATTTAATCTACAGTTTGATACCAAACTTATTGACATACCTTCATGAAATAGTAGTTGAATAAAATTTTGAATGCAAGTCAACAAACATGATGACATGGGCTTTGACCCATGATCTGGAGAGGGTTAATTACTTTTTACTTTCTCTCATACATTTACTCTATAATACAATTATCTAGTCTTTCTCTAACCTCTATTAGTGTGGTTTAGCTAATCTTCTGTATGGTGCCTTAAAAGATTTCTAAAAAACTCAAGTATACCAAGTCTACATCCTTTCCATCATCCAGAAAAGTAATATCCATAAAAAAAATATAACAGATTAGAATGGGAAGATTTCCCTTTAGTGAATACATGATGGCTCTTTCTTATGATATCATATTTTACTAAATTATTTAACAAAGCTTCTTTTTTAGTTTCTGTGGAATGATTGAGACAAGATCTTAGTATTACTAATGGTATAATTATTTGGACTATTATTCTCATCTTTATTAGGTGTATTATTAATTTCACAATGTTTCAACCATTGAATTTTCAGGATGTTGTCAGGTGTCATATCAGACATTTTATATGCCTCACAACCAGAAAGCATTTTTCTGGAATTACCAGGATTCAAATCTCTGAACCTGTGATCCCAAATATGGGAACTCTAACCACGTGGTTATCAGGAGGACATAGTAATACACGTAATAAAGACAAGAATGTTTGTCAGGATAATTATACCATTAGTAAAGTTTCTTTTGTTAGGCACTAGACTTTTTCCTATTGAAGAAGTATGATTAATTAGTGTACAATTTCAAGTGTATCACTTATTCATCACTTTAAAATTGTAAAGTAACATTGCTGACTTTTGAATCCTCAAGAACATGTACCTGCTCTTCAAAAACATTGTATGGTCTTACAGTCTTGGTGCATTATCTGTTTTTAATCTCAGTCTTTTTTACTTAACACCAAGAGATTTATATGATTCAGAAAGTTTCCAATGTTTTGGGGGGCACATTTATGGCCATGAATATTGCTAACCCCCTCTTTTAAAATCAAAAGAGGGAGAAAAATTATCTCGTAGTCTTAATTAAAAAAAAAAAAGGAAAAACACCAGTATCCTTTAAGAATCCAATCCACATTTTAATGTTTTGCTTATTTTCATGTATTTAAAACAAATCTTTGTCCTTTTAACGTTATTAACCAGCTGTTTCTCATAAGATCTTTTTGGTTTTATTATTCCTTTCCTTTTTTTCAAACTAGTTCTCTTTTAATTCTTTATATCTTCCATTGTATTGATTAATTTAAACTTCTCAAACTTACAGCATCTTGAGTATTTGAAAGTAGAGCTGGGCAAGTTAACCAATTAATCAATATTATTGAATACCTATGAGCAGGAATTCCACTGATTAGTGTCATGTAAACTAATTATCTGAAGTTATGAAGTTTCTGATTATTAGTTTTATTTTATTCCAACAATCAAATAATTGAAATTACAATTATATCAATTGTCGGTGCTGCTAGCTAGTTGCCCTATCTTTAGTCAGTAGTTTAATATTTGTGACACTAGAAAATAGTCTGAGGAGCTTTGCCATAACAAAAAAACAGGGTGAGACCCTCAGATCATGAGGTACCCCACCTCTCAAATCCCTAGGCCATGCTGTCCCAGAGCTGATATCTGCAGTGGGCAGAGCAAAAATAGATATTACATAGCTTTTCACTTTACAACAAATAACAACTTTTGTCTAATGGATTATCATTCTTGTTTTCTAAGTATTAAATACAGTAATTACATGCTAATTTCTATGTAACTAATTTCTACAATGAAATATGTCTGACATAGGGTTGTGTTTGCAGACTGTAGAATTTGGAAACACTTCATTTAAATTTATTAGATGATGTTATTATTTGTTGTATAATATACATTCCTCTATGAAAAATTGTTTGACCATTACTCACATAGGTTCAAAATATACATATACAATTGTACATTCCATGTACCCTTTTTTTTTTTATTGTGTAGAACATGTGTGTAATCATAGTGTCTTCTGAGTTGAAATTAAAGCTTAGAGCACAGTGGATTCTTTATAATTTAATTTAGCCCTTTGAATTTAACTGAGCTAACCTATACATTAAATTTAACCCTAAAAAAAATGTGGGATGCTTCATTATTAATAGGTAGATTAAGAATGTGTAGAAGATTCTGAGGCAAATTCAAAAGCTCATTGTATTTTGGTTTTGGACATTCCAGAAATAATTTTCATAACAGTAAAATTGCATGATATTACATTTACTAATGGTATTGCGTTTTGAAGTATTCTTTAAAACTACTATTGTGATGATAATTCTCAAGATATGATGAAAAAATGTGTAAAATATCCCGAGAAGAAATCTTGTAGAAAAGGTACAGTTCTTCTGTACTGTTTTGTAAATAATTTTTAGTATTTTATACAATAGTTCATCCTTAATTTGTAATTATTGGTGTTAAAATAAGCTAAGATTATTATTAAACCTACAGGCTACAGAAAGTTCCTTATAAATATTTAATGTGTTTTAGGATGTTCATTTGCCCGTAAATTACCAGCTTTTCAAGTGTGAAATGTTTGCAACAGTGTTATAGGATACTTACCAGCTATTTTATTCTGTAGGTTATTCTGGTGTAATTAGTTTTGTTTGAATGTTTTCATTTAGGCCTAAACCTTTGTTCTTTGGTAGTTTTTCAAGGTTTTAATAGGCTTAGCATGTATACCCGAAATCATTGCAAAGATGTAGCAGTTATTAGCTGTTTTGTATATCAGAAATTTGTTGATCACTTCATTTTTTCTCATATTTTGAAAGCATCAAATACAAAGATGAAACTTTTTAACAGTTGTGATTGATTACACAGAAAAGGTGCATGTTGAAGAAAGGCCTGAAAAGTGGATGGTCTTCAATCCATTTTAAGGATTGATTACTGTATTCCTTAAAAAAAGATAATTGGTTGAAAAGTATTTAGAAGACATTGATTTTCAAATCAAATTTTGAAGAAAGGCCTGAAAAGTGGATGGTCTGCAATCCATTTTAAGGATTGATTAGTGTATTCCTTATAAAAATATAATTGGTTGAAAAGTATTTAGAAGACATAGATTTTCAAATCAAATTTCATTATAACTGGCATGTGAATCTATTTATTGATCAGGTACCTATCCCAGGTGTTTATTTTTTGGATTCCTAAACTGTTATTTAATGTTTGCTGACAAAATGCAATAATGTCCAAACCATTTGATGAGATGTGGCATTATTTCAAAAAGAAGAAAGCCAGTTGCATGGTGTTTAGTGAATTTACATTTTGTACTCAAAACTTATGTCAACAGTAGTGCTTTCTGATCTTCTTACCAATATAAAAGTTGTGGGATAAAAAAAAGCTAGATTTGTATTGTGTAGATACAGTAACTCAGAAGCAAGTGCCAATTGGGAAAAGTAACGGCAAACAGATCTAAGGAGGTTAAAACAATCCAATTCATTATACTTGTTAAATTAGTATGCAGGGTGGGCAAAAAGTCTGGGCACCCCTCTTATTTATAGCTCATATTAACAATTTAGTTTTTTGTGTTTTGGTAATGCTCTGGCAAAGAAACAATATGAAACTAACACTTTAAAAAAAAAAATTGTTGAAAGTTTTGCTAAGGTCACCCCTAATATGCTAAGGAGGATGTCACATCACACATGGAGATGTATCGTCCTATGTCATGAAAATGAAGGCCAATAGTCAGACACTTTGGATTATTAATCAAACTTTTGTTAGTCTGTATCAATATGCAATAAATTCTTTCATGTATACCATCTTTATTTGATGGGAGAGGGTGCCCAGACTTGTTCACCTTATAGTTTAACATTAGTGCTTTAAACTTGTTCAGTCATGTAAAGAAGTAAATTCTGAAACATTCCAGGATGCCACAAATATGAAAAACAACTGAGTGTGAAAATCAACCAACATCCGAGTGCTTATATGGACAGCTTCGAGAAATGTTTTTCTGGTATCACAAAATTTTAACTATACAAATCAATGAATTATTTATAAATACGGTAGCACTTTTAGTAGGAATGGGCCAGATGTGCAATACAAATTAAAATCTCAAGCACACTGCAAACAGCATGTTAGCAAAATTTTATAAGCACTTTACACACTCTGTTGAGTAGTAAACAAACCAACTACAGAGTAAGGAGCCACCAAAGCACTTGAGACAGTTGATAGAGTAAAAACAAAAATTTTACAAAACCACAAATTTGTCCATACGACCATCTGACTGTCCGACTAATATTGTTGGAAAGGCATAGCTCTCTCCTGCCTTCACCTTATAAAAGTCTAAATGAACATGATTGAATTACGCTACATTGGCTAAAAGTGTCTTTCTTAGTTTTATTTATAACTTTAGTAATAACCATTTTGCAATGCTACTAACGAGCTAATAATACACTAGCAGTTATGTTCTTTGATTGCGAGCACACTCTGTGAGCTGCTAAGTAACAACCTGCCCTTATATCACATGCTAGTGCACTATTGTTTATGCTAGATAAAGTAACGTGGACTAAGTAGATTCTCTATTTCCAGGTTCTAACTATGATCTAATTTTTGAAAGCGAATTTTTCAGCACTATACATCAAACTCAAGGGTTCTGTGTTAGATAAAACAATTCTTTGCATAATGTGGCATTTTATCATCTAGAAAATGCTTAAATACCTTTTAATTTACCTACCTGATGTGTGTACTCTTTTTCAAGATATTTTCATTGAGTGTGTGGATAAAGTTGGCAGGATTGTGAATTCATTTTAAACATTGTATTATGTGGGCACTTGAAGCACTGGTTCTATAGTATCTGATTTAAATTCCATGTGCACTTGTGTATTTCACAACAATGCACAAAATGCTGGTAGTATCTGACTTGGAAATTTAATGAATCATTTGGTTTTTATATGCCCCATGATTAAAACGTGTATGGTTTTCAAGCCTGTACAATATTTTTTGTTTATGGTGTATACAAGTAAGAAACAAATCATTGAAGGTGTCATGTCCAACGTGCTTAATAGTTTAAAGGTGTTTTTGTTTTATATAAATTCAAAAAACAAACCTTAAATCTACAGTACTATGTGATAATTTTTATATGATTATAATATGATAAGCACAACTAAATTATGATTTTGTATAGTATTATACATATGCTGTTAATATATGTAGCAAAGTATACAGTGACGAATAATTATGCATGGATAATTTGTAGAGAATTATTATATACATGCCCTTGTGTTGTAATGTTTTTTTTTCTTTTTTCACTGTTCCTAGGTTGTGAAAAGGTATTTCACTGGGTAAGACAAACAAAAAGCTTGATTTTATTTTAGCAATGGCTAATATTAATCATGGTCGTCTGCAAGAACAAGAAACTTCTGGGGCTGCTTTAAGTGAAAATGCAGGAAATAACGAGGATCGTGCTTGGTCAGTGGATTCTGTATTAGATTTATCTTATATGGACCTTGATGTTGTGAGCTTGGCAGAAAACTTTGTGAATATTAACGATGATGAATATGTCCCTGGGTCTGTTAAAAACTCTCTACAAATACTCTACCTTCATCATAACAGATTAGATGATCTCCCACAGACTATTTGTCATTTTTTGAATCTGCGTTTATTAGACATTAGCAATAATCAGATGACGGAGATACCAAATTGTATAGTACAACTTGTAAACCTTAATTCATTGATAGCCAGGGGAAACAATTTGAATGAAGATTCCTTTCCCAAAGATTTTGGTACCTTATTATCTCTTGAAGTTTTGAATATAAGTGGAAATGTCTTGAAATTCATACCTCACCAGCTGATGAATTTAGAAAGTTTAAAGTCATTGTATCTGGGAGGAAATCACATTGAGGAGATTTCACATGACATATGGAAGTTAGAAAGGTAAGGCCTATAAATGTTAAATTATATATTTGTATACACGCACAGATACATTTACATGTTTTGGCTTAGTTGTTAGTACTGTATCAATGATGTTTATGTGCTGAAATGCTATTTGTAATTTTTTTACAGTTTGTTAAGAAACATGATAACGCAGATGTATAGTTTGTCTATATGGGGTATAGAAACATTATACATGTATATGTAAATTCACTGGAATTGCTTGTGTGAATACTGATTTAACTAATAAAGAATGCTGACATACTTGTTTCTATTCAAAATCTTTTTAATAAATTATCAGGTAACGTTACAGTCACATGCATTACACATTCCTTTCCACATTAATTCCTAAAGCCTACTATTCACTTTAACAGCCCTACTTCTTGGAAATATACATTTATGTATTTCATGGATAAACTAAGATGTTTATTATATACCTAAGTACACGAGTAGATTTAAGCCTGTATGTAATTGCTTATTAACTGTACATGCAGCTTATAATCATATATTGTAAGGATAATATCCTGTAACTTTTTTTTCATTCAGTACTAAGAATAATTATTCTGTATACATTTCATTTTCAAAGTTGTTTGGCTGTTTGTAATACTTTCTCAATGGTTTAAAAGGTGGTCTATTTTGGTTTGTATAACAACTGAAACTTAATTGTTTTCTACAGACTGGAAGTACTATATCTTGGAGGAAATAATTTACAAGAAATTCCTGCAGAGGTTGGAAGACTTCAAAACTTGCAAGCCTTGGTTTTGTGTGAAAACCATTTACATAGTCTTCCACATTCAATATCAAATCTTCGACGTCTTCGATCCTTAGCACTTCATAAAAACAACCTTACCACTCTTCCCCCAGAGATTGTGACATTACGTGGTCTTGTAGAGGTAAGCTCTTACTACAGTTGAATAGGTTCTTGATATACAATATTAACCTTTTCCAGAGCACTGAGCAATTTCAAGATCTAAAGTATACATCAGAGTATCAGATTTCAAAATTTAAGTGAAATAATTCAAACCATATTTCAACACTTATTGAATCAAAAATATTTGTAATTAATATTTTGTTATTTTGTAACATTTATTTAGTGTAATTCACAATGAAAAGTGAAAAAGCATTCAAACATATTTCTACAAAGTTGTGAGGAGACTTTCGTAAACAACATATTGATGGATTTTTTTTTAATTTTCCACCCATCCAGAAGCATAGGTTTATATTTGCTAAGAAACTATCATCATTTAAGAATATGATTATTAATGTTTTGTTACAAGATTTTCCTCAGTTACAGCCTACATTTGTAATGTTTTATGATCTTGTAGATGTCTTCAGAAAAACCATTAATAAAGCTCTCCTTTGAAAATAGCTACAAGCAAAAGTTTCATGAGAAAGTGATAAGACCTGGCTTAGACAGAGAACAACAAAATATAAGGAGAAGTTTAGAAACTTTACAAACAAACCCCAAATATAGGAAGTTTTTTATAATTTCTTTATACAAAGAAGTCTCAACATGATACTGTGTTAAGTGTTTTTTCTTCTGAAGTATGTATGATGAAGATTTTGTCTCCTTACCCTGTCTTGAATATTAATTTATCTCTTGAAGTCTACTATATTCTAAGGATCTTATTGAATAAGGTGTGAATGGGGGAAACATATCACATTTGCTTGTAAATATTCTTTTTAGTTTTGTATATTTGCTACTTGATAATAAATATACACATATGTACATATTGTTTTTTTTCTTCCATTAATTGTTTTCTAAGGTTTCTTATATACAAGATGTGTGCATTCCTCATTTTTTATACAAACCTTTTCCCTGCCCTTAGGACCTAGCTTTCAATTAGACTTAACTAATTGTTTGTTGAATTTCATTAAAATTCATTAAGCTGATTCAGAATGCTTTTACGTACAATCTCATGTTCATATATTTCCAGAGGTGGTTGATCCATTCTTTTTGTCCATGTTATTGTGCACAGTTTGATTTTTGTGTTTATTCATGTGTATAAATAAGAAAATTGGAAATCTTCATTTTGATTATCTTTCTTATTATTATTTAGGATTCTAGATAGATGTGACTAAAATTTTTACATATACTTATATCTCAGTAAGCTCTTCTTTCCTCTAGTTTGTGCTTTTGACGTGTATTTTAAACAAATAAAATGATTTACATAGGGTTTTTAACATGATCTTTTGGATTTAAAGTTTAGGCCAATTGATTACAGTGTGTTTTAGTGAAATGAGTTATGTTCACCTTAAGTGTATGTACAGACTCGCCTAAGTACCAGTTGACTGCCATTTAGATATATCAACTTGCTTTTGGATAAATAGAAAGCTGTTATTCCAATGAACTCCCAAACTAAGTCTATCTTATTTCACCTTTCCCACAACGTAATGATATAGATTGTAACTTTAATTATCTGACACTTAAAAGAGAGTTCACAAGATATAGTACTTGTCATGTTATGTGCTGTAGTATTGTAATGTACTGCTTATATCCAAGGGTATAGCATTAGTAGTGCAAATGCACCATCAACTTTAAAAACTGTGCTGTGCACTACCAATATTTGTTTTTGCTCTTTCCCAAAGCTGTTCCATTGCTCAATAGCTGTGTTATTATATTTCCACAGCCCTAGTTTGCCCATTACAATTATGAAAGTTCTCTTTATGTTTCTACTAGTCATGTATGTGTTATTCAGAGTTGGTATTGCCCAAAATAGTAGTAGTCTGTCTGCAATTTTGGTCAATGGAGAAAAATATTATCACTTCCAAATATTTTCTTTGTAAAGCACTGCCTGATAAGTAGAATGTACAAGCCTCAAAATATAGATGTCTTGTTGTTTTATAATTTACTTAATCTGTTGTCAAGTTTTATTAATGACAATACATTTAAATTTTGTGGCATTTATCATGAACCACAATAAGGTCATTTTTGCTAGTGTATTGTGGATTCCACTCTGTGATGAATACTGCCTGACATGGTATACTTTGTTTGTTTGTTTTTGAAAATCTGCACTGTCTATCTTGTGACCATGCTTAATGCCAATTATATTGTTGCTCTTCCTACCATGGACCTAATGTACAATTCCAGATGCTGCCAAGTGTTAGTTGAGTGTGTCTGTTCAATTGGCATCTTTGCCAAAACAGTTATGTCGCAGGATTAAATTACGCATACCATAAAGATGGGGTGTTCTATAGGACTGCTAGTGGTCTTTTGCTTTATAAATATGTTTGCCCCAGGCTGTACACTCATGGACACACATGAGTAATGAGACAGGGATTGCTTCTGATCTCTGACACCCTTTGGAGTTGAGACTCTTCCTACCTCAGACTTGATGTACAGTTCCAGATGCTGCCGGGTGTTGGTTGATCGACTCTGGTGATGCGGTCACCCGGACTTTCCAATGCATTTTTCCCTCCTTTCTTCTAGTGAAGTATAGGAGTCCTTGCCACTTACCAGTTCCTAGCCACTGTGGTGGTGGACCATGGAGGTCTGTCCTCCTGAGTGATGCATCATACCACTCAGTTGAGAGTAGGGCAGTGGTATTCTGCAGGTGTCAATTGCATATAGCACTTCCTAGGGTGGACCAGATATACAATTTCAAATGCCGCCAGATTTCGGTTGCAGCACTATGCCATATTAATATCTATATATATCTAGCATATTGCTTTTTTCCACCATGGCATTTCTCCTTCCTATCATCCTCCAAATGTACATTCCCAGGGGATCAGGTGTTGGTTGGAGATGGTCCAGCTAAGTAAATCCTCACATGTGTTCTGGCTGGTGTCCCTCCTCTTATCGTAGACTGAATGAAAAATGCACAATGGCACCAGGTTTTGGACTGGAGATGCACCTCATGTTTTTGGTCCCTCTTCCTACTGTGTACTAGATGTTGGATCTGGTGTTGGTTGTAGGTGGATGCAGCATGTCTTCCGACTTGTGTACAGACAGGTATCCTCTTCCTACCACGGTCTGAAAGAACCATACCCAGTGGCACCAGGTTTTGGACTGGAGATGTCATCCCACCGGGGCCTTCCTACCATCTGCTGGATGTCTGTTCGAGGTAGATCAGGTGTTACTTGGGTTAGAAATATGTGCAAGTGAAAACAGATTTTGGTACAGAAGATCGTATTCTCTACTAATTCCTGTTTCGAGGTGAGGAGGAAGGTGATCTCTGCCTACCGTGGAATTGATGTACAATTCCAGATACCGCCAAATATTAGATGAGGTCAAACTACCACTACGGTCTGTTGTACCCTAGCCACTCAACACCCAAGGGTTCCATTAATCGGTAATATGTATTATGGGATTCCTTCATGTTTTTTTTTTTGTCTTTTATGTTCGTGACACGTTCATAAAAGAGCAAAAAGTATGCGGATCAAATCTGGTGCAGTCTCCTGCTGAACTGTTTTTTTTTCTTTCTTGGTTCCACACCTCGTGGCCTCTCTTTGGGTGCTTTTTAAAAGAGAATCACTTTTTCATCAGCCCTCTACCAGTTCAGTGTACGATTCTAGCTATTTTTTGAGTGGAGGTAAGATATCATATTGGAAGTTAATATTTTCCTAAACTGGAAATGTATTTCTGATAGATACTTACCTCCGCTCACATTTCCCACCCAGCCTCCTCACTTCCAGTGATATGTGGTGTAGGTCTTCTGACCAATCTTGAAGTGATTAATCAGTTCAAGTGTTGAGAGGGTGTTGGTTACAATAGGGGGTTGTGTTGTGCTCCTATGGGTAGAGAGCTACTGTATAGTCATTTACATGTGGATATGCAGAAGCAGGTGGAAGGCTAGTGGTGAGCGTTGAAAATTTGTGCCGATAGAAGGGAGTACTAATTGAGAAAAGCTATTTTGTGTCAGAGGGTAAGTATCTATCAGAAATACATTTTCAGTTTAGGAAAATGTTAACTTTCAATTTTCCACTGATGGCTATGGCCATGTAAGTTTTTATTTAGGTTGTTTAGTCTATTGCTCTACTCCAAGATTAAGCTTTTTATTCTTGCATGAATATCAAATTATCCAAAGTATTATTGAAGTCCTAATGTAAGACAGTTACTTATTTTGTATTATCGAGAGAGATGTGAGGGTATCAGTGATTAAGCTCTCACTTGCTATTTTGGTACAATAAAAATAAAAGACAAATTTAGCTCACAAATTGCTGAAGCAACTTACAAAATACTTCACACTAGCCTAACATTAAAGTGGGTCTTTGAAACAGCATGGAAGTTTATTAATACCAAATTTATCTTCTTGTTGAACTTTATCTTCAAATTCACTAACAATGTAATATAATTTAGAAAGAGGAGAATAGACTGCTTTGCATTTAGTATAGTTTTTAAGAGGTATTTCTACTTTAGGTAGGGAATTACTGAATATATAGCAAACAGATCCTTTTATTGGTTGAGATTAGATTTCAATCTTTTATGTTAAGAAGGACTTATACTGCTAGAGTGTTTTTTTTATATGGTTTTGTTATGATGTTGGGATTAAAACTATAAATTGCAATCTGTTTTAGTAAATTTTTGACACCAAGTCTTCAGAATAAGTACAGTTTGATAAACATAGTTCTGTAAGCTAAAGTGTATAAAGACAGTGGCATTTGTGTGTAAGAATGACACAGTATTTTATGTGTTGGTATAATAAAAAAAAATGGCTTCCAGTAAATTGATGCGGTTAAACATTGCTGTTCCTTTAAAAAGGAACACCTAAAATGTTTAATATGCCTTAACACCTGATGTGTGTGTATATATACATACTCATATATAATCACAAGTTTTTAAAATTGAAACATTATTTCTTAGGTAAATCCTAATAATATTGAAAACATAATCTCATTTAAACATATAGATTGAACAATTTATTCCCAGTAATAAATCATTTTATTGTACTTATTAACTGTTATATAGTTTTTTTCAAATTGAAATTCATTTACGTGACTGCCATTCAACAACATTTAGAAAAGAAAAAAAAAATTGGATAATATTTCAATTCTTATCTGAAACTATAAAGTTATAAACTGTGGGAAGTGTTAATGGAAATACTCCTTCTTCATAGTGGTAAAAAATTTGGAACTTGCATGGTAGTACTCTGTAGGGGGTGAGGTGGCATATATGTTCCCATGGCAGTGAAACTGTTAACACTATAAGTACAGGACATGGTATAAAGTTTGTAGAATGTTATCATCCTCTTGATTGTTTAATGAATGTGAAGTTCCCTTTTTTAAACTATGGAAATAGGCAGTCTCAGGAGTTGTAATATTATCAAACAAATTCCCAGTTTATTCCAGAGTAACTTCTAATTGTGAGTCTGGTGATTGGGTTTCTGTGCTACTTTTTTTTTGCAATAATTGTTTTTTCTAGCTTTAAATGTGAGCAAAATTCATGTTAAAACGTTATGATACATGATAGATGTGTTAACTTTGTATGACTATCTTTAGTAGTTTATAATGATCATCTAAGTTTGAATTTAACTATTAAAAGTTCAGAACAGTTTGTTAAGTAGGTAATAAAAAATTGTAACCAGTAGAAACACTAGTGGAATAGATTATTAAGCTAATAAGCTATTATCTCATCTGTTGTAGCTTATGATGCTTTTAGAGGCTGTTTTCAGAATTGAGTTATAAACAAATTCTGCTTAATTTTGGTTTTATGCTGACAAAATGTTTCTTTGTTTTATCAATATTTCTACATACTATGAAATTTTAGTTGCACCATTAAAAATTGCATTATATTTTTGAATTTGTTTTTTCCTAACTTTATACATTTAATTTACTACTGCTTTTAATAAAACATTTTAATGTAGAAATTTACTGGTTCAAGAAAGAAGTAAGAATATAGGAGTGCTTGAAAACATATGTAAATCTAGTATTACACACATTAGGATTTTCGGTTAAAACATTATTAAGAATATTTTCCATTTATTTTTACAGCTGAGTTTGAGAGACAACCCCTTGGTTGTTCGATTTGCAAGAGAAATGACTTATGATCCTCCATCTCTCTTGGAACTAGCAGCTCGTTGTATTAAGATCACTCGTATAACTTATACAAACAGTGATCTACCTGCAAATTTGTTTAACTACTTGGCTTTGGCTCAGAGGTGTGTCAATCCAAAATGTAAAGGTAAGCCAGTAAGTTTTATATATATTACACACATACATAAAAATAAACACACAGAAGCAGCTATGATGTATTAAGATTACTGTGATAAATAACTTGCATCTGGGTGGACAGTAATGTGTGACACAAACAAAAATAAACACACAGTAGCAGCTATGATGTATTAAGATTACTGTGATAAACAAGTTATATCTGGGTGGACAGTAATATGTAACACAAACACACAAACATAAAATAAACACACAGTAGCAGCTATGATGTATTAAGATTACTGTGATAAACAAGTTATATCTGGTTGGACAGTAATGTGTGACACAAACACACAAACATAAAATAAACACACAGTAGCAGCTATGATGTATTAAGATTACTGTGATAAATAACTCGCATCTGGGTGGACAGTAATGTGTAACAAAAACTGTAAACATCTGAATTTTAATAGGTACCTTTCTATAACTATACAATCCTGTGAATTGAACATGCAAATCATATATATGTGTGTGTCACAAGTTTTTACACATAGTGCGGTTTGCTGAATTGAAAGATAAATCTGTTATTTTCAGTCACAGCTAAGAATGAAGCCAGGCCTAGTGGATATGTTGTTGATGGGAAAATCAGCCTAACTACACTACAAATGACTATTTGTGATATTATTGGCTTTTTAAAGAATTTTTGTGATGATAAAGAATTTTAATACTTAAAACTCCTAAAGTTATAACTACCCAAGGGGACTTCAATCAAATATTAAGTGAAGAAAGACTAAGGCAGTGTATAGCTGCTATCAACACGAACAAACTCGTGTCAGAAGAATAGTGTGACAGTACATTGGTGTGATCTACATATTTTGTTAATGACTTCAGATCTATTCATTATTTGTACATTTTGAAGTATGATTTATGAGACAGAAAGAACGGAAATTCTTAACTGATGTTTCAATTTCTGTAATGGAGATGCTTTGAAGATTAGGTTTAAAAATCCATATTGAGAAATAGTTTTAGTTCCATAGTATCTTGAAATTAAAACAAAATGACAAAGAAAGATGATATGAATAGGGCCAGTAATTGTCTCTTTGGATGTGATATATGATTAGAGAAATGTTTTTGTTTTTTTTACATGTATATATTTATTATGCATTTTTTTTTCTTTGAAGGTTTGCTTTATCTTCATCAAGGGTGAATGCATGTCATGCACAGAATACAGTATTAATTGTTATTCTTGACATGTAAGATTTGAATAAATACTTTAATTATTTTGTATATTTGCAAGTACTCTATTATGCAGTTGTATGTCTCCTTATATTATCAATAATGTATGTGTAAATGTAGACTGGTTGATTATTTGCTATCTTTATTTTTTTTTAATTGGTCATATTGTGCTCTATTTTCTCATAGGTGTTTATTTTGATGCCAGAATTGAACATATCAAGTTTGTGGATTTTTGTGGTAAATACCGCCTACCCCTACTGCAGTATCTGTGCTCACCTTCTTGTACCAGTCAGCCAACTTATGCTTCTTCTTCTAGCAGTTCTGAGGCTGAAGTCTCTGATGATGATGAGCAGGTAGCTGCTAGTAAACTGAAACGTGTCCTTCTAGGCTGATTGTTGCTTTAGTGCTGTCAGTTACACAAAGTTCAAATACAAGTTCAACTTTATTTTAGGCTTGTTTTTTGACTGTATCACCTTATTAAGCTTTTTTTTGTTGTATTTTTGTAATAAGTAACTACTGATAGATCGTATATTATACCCAGAAAGTTTAGTTTCAAAAATTGTTTTCCATGTTATGTTACATATTAAAGAGTAAAATTAATCTTTAGAAGAGTGAGATATGGGTTTCTGAAATTGAATTATCAGAAGTGAAAAGGTAAGTTTGGTAATACAATTTTTGAATTGTCTAGTGAGACCAACCATTTACAAAGTCTTGGTAGTTAAGTTTGTTGTTAATGTACAACTATTATAAAATGTTTCAGTGTAAGGTACATGGAAAACAACACAGGCTTGAACCTGTATCTGTCAAGTGTTTGACTTTAGAGTTAAATCATTCTGAAAACTTGTATGAGGGAAAACCTGCTAGTCAGAAAGATATATTTTAATTGTTTTATTATTAGATATTCCTTTCAGGGTGGAAAAAACCAATCAGTGATTAAGATGTAAAATTATCCCTCACCAGCATTAGTTAATTTTGTGATTCTAGTTTGTTAGTTTTGATGAATTAACGAAGAAACAAACACAGAATAATAACATTTTTTAAATGCTGTTTTTCTTAAAAATATATATTTTGGTAAGCAGAGTTATCATTATAAATGTTGTGCTATTAAATATACAAGTTTGTATGTAGTTTAGCAAAATATTTGACAGAGTGTTATACTGCTTATTCATTTCTGGTGTTTAAAAACATTCATTAAAGATATAAAGTTCTGAATTTCATAACTGAAATTGAATGTTAACTATTCAAATGTAAAAACTGAATCTGCTTTAAAGAAACTGGAACAAGGTGTGTTGTATTTGGGTATTTCAAATTATACAGAGTTTTCTGACAATTACTTTGAAACAAACTTCAGAATATTTTATTCCATATTGAGGTTACATTTGTGACAATTAAAATCAAGAATGTATTCAACTCCCCAGAATCACATGCATTATTCTCTGCCTAAGTGGACTTTATCATTACAATGAGCCGGCAGAGACCTTTTATCGTAAGTTGAGAGTTTTATTTAATGTTCAAATTCCATATAGTGATCTCACCTCTAAAGTACCTTTGCACCTTCTAACAACTGGTCTATGTTTATTTATGGTAAATAACAAGCACCATAATTACTGAGCTACAATTATCAGAGAGCATTGAAATTTTTGTTAGGGCAACATTTTTTATATGAAAAGTCGAGCAATAACTGACGTATGCTTCCTACCAAACATTAACTATTGTATGACTACAAAACTTGAACTGTTTGTCCAGTTGCATTTACCAGATACACATACATTCCAGTGCCTTAAATTATAGACGAAAATGTGATTACTGGACGTACGTCAGCATTTATTAGTTTTTATACTTAAATAAAAAACAATTAATAGACTTAAAGAATTTTTCTTTGTAACAGGTAAGCTCTCATTTCCCAGTTATATATCAATGTTTACATTTTATAGAGTAACTTTCACCCAACACTTAGATATACCTAGTACACATTGCAAACAGTTACTGGATATATAACTTGTATTTCATCTTTGAACGATATTCAACGTAAGTATACGTACAGAATTTTGTTTGGCACACATGTAAACCCTAGGTTATCATCACTTACCAGCCAGTTACAAGTCGTAATCAGAAAGTTTCCTTATAGGCATATATATATATATATATATACAAAAGCGTATGGTGAACAGTTGTTTGGTTTCATACATATACATTGGAATGAAAGCATTAAATATAAGCAAATAAAAAGAAGTTCTCTAAAATGATATTCTTGTAAAAGAAATATTTAGTTGTGAATTAAAGTGGAAGATTGTTTTCTGTCACTCAGAGGAACTGCTTCTTATTTTCATTGAAGAAACTTTCTACTAGTCTTTCAGAAATTTTCATGTAGACACTAGCCCTGATGTTACCAGAACTAGTCAGCTGTAACTAATGATAAAGGTTTTTATTTTTCATCGTGTCAAAAGACGTTGGATTTTCTGTTTTTTGCTCATAATATTGCAGCACAACGTGCATGAAAAGAAATTAAAATCTTCCATACTAATTTGATTCATCAAATTTTACTATACTTTTAGCTCTGTGGCTTTTGTTTCACTCCTGAGATGCAAGGAGTCTATAGAAATACCCACAATATTAGGAATATGGACTTAAAAGATTGTGCATTAATTTACTCGGGAGTTACTATCAAACAAAATGTCACATTAACTTACTCAGGAGTTACTATCAAACAAAACGTCACATTAATTTACTCAGGAGCTACTATCAAACAAAACAACATTAATTTACTCAGTAGTTACTATCAAACAAAACGTCACATTAATTTACTCAGGAGTTACTATCAAACAAAATGTCACATTAATTTACTCAGGAGTTACTATCACACAAAACGTCACATTAATTTACTCAGGAGTTACTATCAAACAAAACAACATTAATTTACTCAGGAGTTACTATCAAACAAAACCACATTAATTTACCCGGGAGTTACTATCAAACAAAACATCACATTAATTTACTCAGGAGTTACTATCAAACAAAACCACATTAATTTACTCAGGAGTTACTATCAAACAAAACATCACATTAATTTACTCAGGAGTTACTATCAAACAAAATGTCACATTAATTTACTCAGGAGTTACTATCAAACAAAACATCACGTTAATTTACTCAGGAGTTACTATCAAACAAAACGTAAGCATCATAGCCCCTTTGATTTGTGCATATAAAAAAATAATAATACATGATTGAAACATTAAAAATGATAGAAGTTGAACGGGTTTCTGAAATTTGTGTGAAAGACCTTTATATGATGAATATTATTTATTAAATGTCATGTAGTCCCAGTAATGTTAAAATTGTTACTCTTATTGCATACTTGTGAAAATGGAAAAGTTTCCATTCAGAAAAAATTCAATTGATAAGTATACCAAACGTACATTAATGTTTGAAATACAGTTTATTCTTGTGAGCTGGTTGCTTAGTAAATGTAATTGTGAAATTTAAAAAGTTAGAACTACACCTATGTATTAAATTAGGCTACTACCAGATTTATGCTTATAAATTGCATAAAGTAATGGAATCAATATTAGAATTTGCATTTTATTTATATCGTAACAGTATAATAATAAGCAAGAAATATTGACAGCAACAAAGAATTGGTTTATTAAGTCATATAGTTTGTGCATGTACGAAGCCCTCTAGCTATTAGTTACATATAGTTTATTTGGAAGTTAAACAAGTTGCTTGCTAATTAATAGTTTTCATATAAAAGTAGTATTTTCAGTGAGTCTTGATTAATGCAATTAAACTTGTAAAAAAATCACCCAAAATATTGATAAAATATTAAATACATAAATGTAACAATCGGTACCAGTAAGTAAATAAACAATCAGTATTGGATAGTTTTGTCTTTGTAAGCTGCATATGAGGATTATTATGTACGGAAGCTAATGTTACTTGAGTGTTTGTGGACAATAATGAGAGAAAGGGTGTTTAAAAGGTAAGAGTAAAATTTTCCACTTACAAAGTAGAAGAAATAAATTGTTTTTTTTTATTGTAGTCACAGACAATAAAATCTCATGTAAGGAAAGTGTGAAAATTAATGCAAAAAAAACATTGTATGAGATGGAAGATATTAGCAAGATTATGAGAGTATTTTAGACTATTTACGTAGTTACTTGTTTATCTACCGAATAGAACGTGTAAACTTTACGATACAAATAAAAAAATATATATTGAGAGAAATAACTAATAAATTGTCTGTAAGATATAGGGTATCCACAAAATATGTTAAGATATGTGGGGTTTGTTAATGTAGAGATACATTATATATATATATATATATATATGTGTGTGTGTGTGTGTGTGTATTTACATGTGTTATAAAAGAGATTTTTCTGTATCTGCAAAATAACTCATTTGACTCTGTGCTACTAAACTGATGACCCTTGACATTTTGTTTTTAAATAACCTCTGTTTGAGAATTAGAATCTCATTTACAGTTGTGTCTGTAAATTATTAGTTTTAAAGATACCAAATAGCATTGATACTGAGATTAAAGAATAATTGACTTAATGTGATAGGTGTGACATTGAGACTTGCAGTATTTTCCACATTTAGAAGCATCAAAAGTTAACTTCTAGCCATATTGGTATTCAATTTAATTTGTCATTTTACAATAATCATATATATTTGAATAATCAAGAGTTGGTACACGAAAAGGTTGGTTGTGGTTTGGTTTGCAAAAATACTGTTTCTTTAACTTCAGTTTCATAAATTGGGAGCTTAGTAGGTTTGCCAACTACTAAATGCCAAAAGTAAACTCTTTTTTAAAGTTTTTACATTTTCTTTCTGATTTTCTCCCTAAAAATACCAGTTAACTTGCTATAAATCTTCATAACTCAAACATGTTTGGGGCTTTTGTTTTGTTTTGTAATTCTAATAATTTAAAACTGTAAAAGCCAGTACTTTTATCCACTGACTTGAGTAGTTGGCTGTTGTTTGATAATTCATTGTCTGTTTTTGTTAAGTAGCAGGTAGGTATGGAAGTACATTGAAATAACAGATTAACAATATCTTGTACTATAATATTTTGTACTGTAAGAATAAACAGTAAATTAATATTAAAAGAAAAGTGTTCATTAAAAAGAATTATAAGCAGCATTTGAACTTTAAACTTTGGGTAAAGAATTTGATGTAAACAATTATTAAATGTATAGAGAAAATTGGTCAAAAATTGAAACATTTGAAAATGTAACTAAAGCAACGTTTATCACATGAGATAAGTTTTACTTGAAGATAATAATGTCTTTTTCCTTTTCTTATATCGTTTGGAAGAATGATCATAGTATCTGTGTACATTTCTTGTAGAGACAATCAGACATGGCAAAAACTTTGCTATTGATAAAGAAAATTCACATCATTGAAGAACATTTCCAGTGTATTGATAATATAATGAAATGCTCACTGATAACAGCATAAACATCAAATTATTTTTATGATATAACCTTACTATTTCTATTACTTAGAATGTTAAAATTCTAAACAATTAATGAAAACCATCCTTTTAGCTTGTCAAGTAGTACTAGTAAAGCAACCAGTTACTGATAGAAATTTGTCAAGACAACTATATTTTGTTTATGTTTAATATAAGATCAATGTAGTTTTTGAAATAAAAATTCAAAATGTTTACTAATATGGCTATGTTTTATTGTTAGACAACTATAATGACTACAGTTATTCATGTACAATTGTAGTTCAAGTTCTGTTAATTAAAGTTCATTCAACGTTTGTGTAAACATGTTTTACGTAATTTCAAAAGTAACGTATATGAACAAGATTTGTCTGAAAAAATAATTGTTAAAAACCGTAATGATCAGTTGTAGTAGTCTTTCAACTACCACTTATGTTACCTAAGCAACAAGGTTACTTGTGTACTTGTATTTTAACATCACCTATCAACATGCATCTGAACAGTTTTAATGGCTGGTTATATTTTTCTCTTGTTTGCACATTACACTAGTATAAAAATTGCTCAGAATTAAATGCCAACTTTATTTACTGTATATAACTTTTAAATATTTATCTTGGTAACAATATAATTATAATTCAACTTCTTTGTTACCAGTAGCAGGTCAGTGACATTTTTTGCCAACTGCGACACATACTGTACTTGGCTATATTTTAGCCAAATTAAGTCAACATATGTCCCACAGCTTCTTTGTGAAACAACACCATTCTTTAACATTTCCCGGTTAATTCCCTACGTAACACACACAAACCTCCCACAAGTGCTTTAAATATACCAGGGATCGTTTTTAAAACATCCCATAATTTATCAGATGAACAATACCTTTCTCAGCCTTGCACTCGAACTATGATTTGTATTATGGTATTTTGGCACTTGTGTATAAAGTTAAAATCATAAATAATATTCAACGTTAAACTGGTACACAATTAAAAACATTTTAATTAGGCCTATCTATGGCCTTCAAAATGTTGACGACTGCATGTTTCGACGTTACAATTCCTGAGGATGACGTTGTAACGTCGAAACATGTAGAGTCGTCAACTTTTTGAAGGCCATAGATAGGCGTAAATAAAATGTTTTTAATTGTGTACCAGTTTAACGTTGAATATTATTTATGATTTTAAGTCATCTTTAGTTTAAACACATCTAAGTATTTCACTCAGAAGGTGTTTGGGGGAACAGAAAAAAACAAAAAACATTTCTACAAGTTAAAGTCTCAGATATTTCAGTCTTACACATTACACAACAACCAGTACAGATGGTGTAAGTCAATACAAACACATTACTATCACAACACGCCTTTTTATACCAAATTAAAAATGTTAGTAATGCCTATAAATATTTTTGTCATTTATGTGGTAGTACTATAATTCTAAAACTTGCATTTTCTATCCTACTTTAACAAAAAGTTGATATAATATGGTTTACTATAGCTTTGTTTATATTTATGGCTCTGAAATAATAATATCCACACACAGATTTGATTAGACAACAAAAATAAGTCAAAGTGAAAATATTAACTATCTGTTAGTGTAACTTCCAACAGAATTTATTACGGTGTTTACTAGGTGACATACAACTCTTACTGGTGAGAAATTTATTATTCATACTTTGATGTCACCAAGACGTTTTAATTTTTTTTCTTTTAATCAAGCAACTGAATTTTTACTTACCAAAATGTATGTCCACATTTTGTCATATGAGCTTCTTCAATAACATCAAAACATATGGGACTAAAACAAAAAACAACACAGTGAAAAAAAAAAAGTCAAAAAGGCTTTTTACCAAAAGTTTCTAACTAATGAAACAGAATTCTCTTGTTTAATTGTAATAAGGAGTTCTAACTTTGTATATATTTATGTTGTAGTAGTTTGACTAATTCATCAGCTCTCTACATCTGTAAAATCCATCTGTTGTTTGATGACTTATTATAAGATTACTATTATTATTCAGGGTTCGAAATATTACCTTCCCGAGGATTTTCATCTTTAGATATGACCAATGAAAATGGACATATTGCAGGGATTAAATAAAAAAATAATTCTTGATAAAATGCTATTTTACACGAGTGTATATAACTTTCCTGATAGCATTCCCTCGAGTGAATGGAATTATATTTCATTATTTCTATCCACGCTATTATTATATCACCATATTTTTGGTTATGCTCACTAACAAGAAACATAGAATTACAAATCTGTTAACGTCTTTAAAGAATATTACTTGTTATCTAGACAACAAAAAGGGTGTGGACATGGTGTACTCAGATTTTCATACATTTTTTGATAAGGTACCACACAGATTAGTTAAGAAAATCACAGTGGTAGGATTTAGGGAAGAATTAGTTAATAGGATTGTAGGGTGGCTATATGAGAGAAACCAAAAGATTGATATTAATGGAGTCCATTTAAACTGGACCCTTTTAAAAATTGGGATGCCTTGGGGATCAGTGCTTGAGCCTTGGTTTTTCTTATTATTTGTATTAATGATAACAGACAGGAAAAACTAGTAAATCAGTAAAGTTTACTGATGACATTCAATTCTTTGGTTTTTCTAGCTTTATTGAAGATATTTAATATACTATAACTTGGATCAACTGGACATATATTTAATAAATGATATTCAACGATAGTAACTGCTAACTTATGCATTTTAGTTATCATACATTAGATCACACACAGACTCAGAAACCCACCCAAGTTATCAAGGCAGTGATCTGTTAATAGTAGCCTAAAAAATTCACAAAATTTTAAGATGTATTTAAAGATATAAGGATTACACATCAAAAGAGATAATTATATATCTCTATAAATCCCTAGTTATGTCTCACTTGGAATATTGTGGACAGTTATGCTCTCTTTATTTAAGAAACACTATCATCTAATTGGATAGGGTTCAAAAAGCTACTAGAATGGTTAAGAAACACTATAATCTGATTGGATAGGGTTCAAAAAGCTACTAGAATGGTTAAGAAACACTATCATCTGATTGGATAGGGTTCAAAAAGCTACTAGAATGGTTAAGAAACA
>NW_013667590.1:0-18184 GCF_000517525.1 Limulus polyphemus
ATGTGTTACATTTGACCTCGACCTTTCGTTTGCTTTTGTCGATGCATAGATGTATAACATTTGACCTCGACCTTTCGTTTGCTTTTGTGGTAGAATGTGTATTGTTGAAACACGATACATTTGTAAGTGGTAGAATGTGTATTGTTGAAATACGACACATTTGTAAGTGGTAGAATGTGTATTGTTGAAACACGACACATTTGTAAGTGGTAGAATGTGTATTGTTGAAACACGACACATTTGCAAGTAGTAGAATGTGTATTGTTGAAACACGATACATTTGTAAGTGGTAGAATGTGTATTGTTGAAATACGACACATTTGTAAGTGGTAGAATGTGTATTGTTGAAACACGACACATTTGTAAGTGGTAGAATGTGTATTGTTGAAACACGACACATTTGTAAGTGGTAGAATGTGTACTGTTGAAAAACGACACATTTGTAAGTGGTAGAATGTGTCTTGTTGTCACAAATGAAAAGTCATAAAATACAATATTATTAGTTAGCAACGCTAATTTACTGCAAACTGTGAGAATGAAAAATAATTATGAATATTTAATGACCTAATCACACTTTCTAATTATTACTAGGTGTTACATTAGCTATCAGTGGTGAAGCAATAGACAAGCCTTAACGTGTAACTTGGTACAGGTGACACAAGACTTACAATTTCTAATCATTTCCCACTGGGAGAGAAACGTATTAATTAAAGACTGCCATTGTTCAGTGCGTGAGAAATGCTAGCAAGCAAGACTGACAATATAACTAGAGGATGCAGAGCTAGGGCGTTGAAAGGCGGATTTTGCATAAAGTATTTAAATAAGGTTAATGATCACGTGACTAAAGCTGCAGCTCTGATTGGTGTGGTCGTCGGCAGTGCAAAGTGAGTTCTAAAAATTAAAAAAAAAAAAACTTACGAAGTCGGAGTGAAAATCAAACATAAGAAATTATACATCAGTCAGGTTCCCAGGTGTTCAACTTATAAAAGAAATAAATCAAGTAATTTGAATTTAAAGAATACACAAAGAACTAAAGCAAAATTAGGCTTGACGCTGAAAATGGCGGTGATGCAGCAATTCGTATAGAGATGCAGGATCTGGAAAAAAAAAGGCAAAACTGGAAGAAAATAAATGATAAACCTGTAGATCTGCTAAAACAACGTTGAAAAGCCATCGTTTGTCCCCTGTAGTTTGGACTTCCTTGCAGAAACTCCCGAAGGACGGGTACGTGGCTGAACACTACGGAAGGGAGAAGTAATAAAATAAAGATTCGAACTGGTGTATTTAGGTGTTTTACACTCACAAAAAAAGAAACCTATCATTCTATAGGTATTTGAAGAACTTGTAGCATTTTGCCACAATCTAATTCTTCGTATTTTTAGCCGACACTGGGCAGCTTGTACATAATTGAACAGAGTTGTTTAAACAAGGCTTGGAATGGCCTATTCTTTCACTAGTCAGTGGGCCAGACTAGTTTCGGAGAATTCCACTCCTCATCGGTGACCCTGGACACTACCACCAAATGAAACTTCAGACCAAACCAACCACAGACACACCCCCAATGAAAACATAAGACCATTCAAAGCCTTTACTTGTTGTTAAACAAATGTTTAAACAATTCTATTCAAAACAGAGACCGTTTTGCTGTGTTGGTATTGACACACAGATTAATAATTATTTTAATTTTTGTCAGACGACTGATAAAAATACCACACTGACGAATTAATCTTGTTTTTTTTTGTTTTTAATTATGCACAAAGCTACACAAGGGCTATCTGTGCTCTGCCCACCACGGGTATCGAAACCCGGTTTCTAGCGTTGTAAGTCCGCAGACATACCGCTGTGCCACTGGGGGGCTGAATTAATCTTCTTCTCCCTATTAAAAAAAACCCTTATCATGTAATTGTATATAATCATTGTAAATATTTTGAATGTGACAAAACTGTCATCCATGTTGCCAAGCAACAACTCTGTCACCCATGTTACTAAGCAACAACTCTTGATACAATTAATTACTTTTTTCTAGACTTTTTTAAAAGACTAATTTAATGACAATTAGAAAAAAACAAAACGTTGTATGCTATCAACTACAAAGATGTTATTCACCAATTAAAAAAAAACTATTTTATTATTCTATCAAAAAATACAACTGATGGTTTGTGATAGTCTATATTCTGGCTCGAGCCAAATAATATAAAGACCTACGTCTCGCCTCCATTACAACAAAGAAAATCCGTCGTAAAATGACTAACTTAACGTTATTCAATCATAGTGCTGATAGTACGTAATATCTTCTTTCATATTTCAAGAATTCGAATACGTAAAGTTCAGGAAATAAATAAAATACCCCCCCACCCCCCTCGGAAGAAGAAGAAAACTTCTATAACTGTATACTTACGTTTTCGAGGGTCAATAATCGAAGGTACCACGTCATCTAGTTCGTCGCGATAGGGGGCGTCAGTGAGATCCTCAAAATTTATAATAAACATAGAAACAATTCCCTCTTCATTTCTGATAGGGGCCATCACCTGGCTGCATAAAAACTTGGAACCTATAACAAAGAAATATATGTGGACTGACTAAAGGTTAAAGAAAATTTAATATACTTGCTGATTCAATTTTAAACATGTACAAATACGTTGTTAAGCGCAAAGCTAACAAAATGGACTATCTCTGCTGTGTCCACCGCAAGTATCCAAAAAAAAAAAAAAAAAAAAAAACGATTATTAGCGTTATAAGCCCTCAAAATGAACACTGACCCATTGTGTGACGGGGATTGCGAGTCGAGTGTCTTAACCACCTGGCCATGCCGGGCCCAGTCCATAAATTACAACAAGGTTGGAATTTGTTATTTGTGTTTGTAGTGATGACTCGAAATTTAGATCAGGCCCATATATGTTAGTCAATTAGTATTTTTAGAGAAACGCCACATTGGGCTATCTGTTGTGTCCACAGCAGGGAATCGAACCCCGGATTTTATCATTGTAAGTACGTAAACTTACCGATGTACCACTGCGTTCACAGCGGGAAATCGAACCCCGGATTTTAGCGTTGTAATTACGGGAACTTACAGCTCTACCACCAGGGGTCGCCCTTATATTTCGATTGTAAATTTCAAAATGTTTGCTTGCGTCGCTTTACAAAAAAAAAGTCGTTTATTTAGTAATACACTGACTGTGGTGAATTGATACGATAGGATCCAGTTTTAATTTCACTAATTGACCGTAACTTCCTCCTGGCTTTTTAAACAGAAGAATAAGTGACGTAACAACTTGTACCTATGAATTCCAGATTAACATAATTGTGGATGATATTCTAATGAGTTTACAATGACTGCGGGTGTGGATGAACAATCCTCATATTCACAAGTGAAGCGACTTTCCCCTGTGACATTAAAACCGTAAAAACGGATCATTTTTGTAAACTCAAGCTCAAAGTACATATCGGAATGTATGATTTTATAATATTGTTAAAACTACGTGTGCAAAGCTACGTGAGGGCCATCTGCGCTAGTCATTTACTAACTGGCCCGGCATGGCCAGGTGGTTAGGGCGGTCGACTCGTAATCTGAGGGTCGCGGGTTCAAATCCCCGTCAAACCAGACATGGTCGCCCCTTTCAGCCGTGGGAGCGTTATAATGTGACGGTCAATCCCTCTATTCGTTGGTAAAGGAGTAGCCCAACAGTTGGCGGTGGTGGTGATGACTAGCTGCCTTCCCTCTAGTTTTACACTGCTAAATTAGGGACGGCTAGCACAGGTAGCCCTCGTGTAGCTTTGCGCAAAATCCATAACAAACCAAACTATTTACTAATTTTGAAGTGATAGCCTATATAGAGGGAAAAGCAGCTGGTCAACACCATCACCAACAACTAATCGTATTTGAGTGAGTAGTGGGATTTAAGCGTCACTTGTATAACACTGAACGTTTTTGTTTGTTTGTTTGTTTTTTGGCACTAACGGGACGCAAACCATTGAACGTCGGATCCACAGTTCAGCATGTTAACCGCTGGACCGCACTGAGTCCAGAAAGAATCGCAACATTTGTGTTTCTAATACCGATGTGTTAAGCAGTAATATTTTTACTTTATTGTAAAAAAAATGTTAGTTTACTTTAAAGCAAGAAAGTTATAAACAGAAACTCGTCTTCCAATAGTTTAATGACAACCACCGGATCAATATCTTATTCTGTCTCATGATGTTTATTTTGTAGAATGGCTTTATTACAAGTTGTTGTTTTTATCTCTCTACACTTTGCATGTTTTGTATCATAATAATAATACTTTTGATGATAATATTATTGGCTAATTAGATTAATTATTTCACACTAATCAGATTTTGATCTTTACTTACCTTCATCTACCGTTCAGTAAATATTGTTAATTATTAATTATTTCACACTAATCAGAGTTTGATCTTTACTTACCTTCATCTACCGTCCAGTAAATATTGTTAATTATTTCACACTAATCAGATTTTGATTTTTACTTACCTTCAGCTAGCGTCCACTAAATATTGTTAATTATTAATTATTTCACACTAATCAGATTTTGATCTTAACTTACCTTCATCTGCCGTCCAGTAAATATTATTAATTATTTCACACTAATCAGATATTGATCTTTACTCACCTTCAACTACCGTCCAGTAAATATTGTTTCTCTACAATATGTTTGTGTAAGCTGAGAATTTACGTCTGTTGAAGGACCGAGGGTAACGTTTCCGGACTATAATTTACGGGGGCTCATACTTCGCGCCCCTTTGTCTCAGAAACTCGATTAGCTTTTTGAAACCGTGAATACTTCGTAAGAGCGAAGGTAATATCACTATTCGGTCAGACAAGTGTAGCCCAAGAGTTGGCGGTGGGTGCTGTTGACTAGCTGCTTTCCCTATAGTCTACCAGTTCAAAATTAGGGATGAATATATATGCGCGGATAGTTCTCGTGTGGATTTGCGCGAAAATTCTCGAACAAACAAAGATGATTTGAATATACAGCGAGTTTATAAGTTTGATGGCTATATAAAATATCAAATATTGAACCGTGATAATAAATTGATAGTTGCAAAAAGTTATAACTTACTAAACTAACAATACCTGTTATATTTATAACACACGAGTCACAACACGAATATATAGTCTTGTACAACAAAATCCTGTACCGAGTCGTGTCAGTCGGTTTGTATAGGTCCAAAAGGATTGGCTCCCGAGTCGTGTCAGTCGGTTTGTACAGCTCCAAGAGGATTGGATCCCGAGTCGTGTCAGTCGGTTCGTACAGCTCCAAGAGGATTGGACCCCGAGTCCTGTCAGTCGGTTTGTACAGCTCCAAGAGGATTGGAACCCGAGTCCTGTCAGTCGGTTTGTACAGCTCCAAGAGGATGGGACCCCGAGTCGTGTCAGTCGGTTTGTACTACTCCAACAGGATTGGATCCCGAGTCGTGTCAGTCGGTTTGTACAGCTCCAAGAGGATTGGACCCCAAGTCCTCAGTCGGTTTGTACAGCTCCAAGAGGATTGGAACCCGAGTCCTGTCAGTCGGTTTGTACAGCTCCAAGAGGATTGGATCCCGAGTCCTGTCAGTCGGTTTGTACAGCTCCAAGAGGATTGGACCCCGAGTCCTGTCAGTCGGTTTGTACAGCTCCAAGAGGATTGGACCCCGAGTCCTGTCAGTCGGTTTGTACAGCTCCAAGAGGATTGGATCCCGAGTCGTGTCAGTTGGTTTGTATTCGGTGAGACAAAAGTTGCCCCAGAGATGGCGATCGATGCTACTGACTAACTACCTTCTTTCTGAAAAGTAAGGACGATAACCCTTTGCGTAGCTTTGCGCAAGAATTCTGAAATATAATCCACTGAGTGACTTTTTTGTGTGTGTAAAACGTTTGTTTTAATTTCGGTAATTTTAAAGGCTGCGAATTTCGAATAATCTCCGAGTATTTTAGAAAAAAAAAAAGCTTATCATTTCACAGAAATTGGTAACCCTAAAAACTTCTGGCGTTGAGTTAAAAACATTTAGGAATACTTGTATAATAAATTCTAACCATATTATCCCTAACAGCTGCCTCCTTGTGTAATAACTTTTAACTATATTATCCCTAACAGCTGCCTCCTTGTGTAATAACTTTTAACTATATTATCCCTAACAGACACCCCGAGGAGAGAAAAAATATCCCGCTAGGTTGACTATAAAATGTAATAAAGAGGTAATTTTAGGTGCGATGACACGAGCCTGGCATTATTTAAATATTTTCAACGGCTGTGGTACAAAAGACGCATGCGCAGTTGGCGTTGTTCACTAGCTGTGTTCCTGCGTATAGTACACACCCACTGATCAGACAATTAATAAAAAAATTTCAAAGTAATCAAATTTGCTTATAGAGAAAGCGTTGTCTTTTTTTTTTCTTCTAACTTTTCTTAAACACTTCTCAACTTAAAAGTTCTCAGAAGATTACTTACGTAAGTCTAATTAAATTCTGCAATCATTAGTTATGCACCCACTCACCGAGTGTTTTTTTTTTTTTTCATTTCCGGTTCGCGATAGAATAAAATGTAACCAATCACTCTTAAACACAAAAACCCTCCACTACCTATATACTTCTTACTAACCAACAGCTAATGGGTGGAGCCAGTGTCATTATCAGTGAAATTACCAATGAAATAAGGTGAATAAAATATCGCTAAAGCTATTGGTTACTTGTAAGCAATTTTTAACTTGATTATAAAGTTCAAGTATCGACAAAAGCAAACGAAAAGTCGAGGTCAAATATAACACATCTATGCATCGACAAAAGCAAACGAAAGGTCGAGGTCAAATTTTATACATCTATGCATCAATGGTAAAATGTGTATTGTTGAAACACGACACATTTGTAAGTGGTAGAATGTGTATTGTTGAAATACGACACATTTGTAAGTGGTAGAATGTGTATTGTTGAAACACGACACATTTGTAAGTAGTGCAATGTGTAATATTGAAACACGACACATTTGTAAGTGGTAAAATGTGTATTGTTGAAACACGACACATTTGTAAGTGGTAGAATGTGTATTGTTGAAATACGACACATTTGTAAGTGGTAGAATGTGTATTGTTGAAACACGACACATTTGTAAGTAGTGCAATGTGTAATATTGAAACACGACACATTTGTAAGGTATCGATTCTTTTTTTCCCATTCTCTCCCTTCTTGTTTTACACGAGCATCCGTTTTTGTTTTTATTTAAGTGCACTTTATTGTTGCTGATCATTCTGAACAGCGTTTTCAGGAAAGATTAGTATTAAATATGCACGAAACACAATAAATTTTTAAGTATTTGTAATTGTTTAAACACGATAAATGCTTAGGGTTCTGAAAACCAAAACCACAACCAACGAGTTAAATTAAACTTTGTGCCTAGTTCAATATAAGTTTATGTATTTATCATTTTTTATTACGACTGGTCTGCTATTAAGTGTGCTTAACAGACACGTCTGATAAGTTAGGAAGTCGACTGTCTCTCTGTTCAATATAAGTTTATGTATTTATCATTTTTTATTACGACTGGGTTGTCATTGTATTTAATCGGTATATAGGATAAATTGGGGAGTTCACTGTCGCTCGGTTCTACATGTGTTTATAAGTTTTTCTATTACGACTGATTTGTTATTATGTTTTTTACCGATACGTCTGTTAAATTGGGAAATCGAATGTCCCTCTGCTTTACATATGTTATGTGTTTTTTTTACAAGGCTGTTGTTACTTATATGAATGTATAAGTAAAGAGAAGCTTTGTGCTTCCACAGAAAATTTAGGAACGTAAAAGGAACATCACAAAATTCAGAGGATACGTGATGAGAGACAGTCGACTTCTTAACTTATCAGACGTGTCTGTTAAACAATTCTGGCTCTTCTGGAATATACCCAGTTAATCTTGGCTCTCCTGGAATATAATCCAGTTAATCCTGGCTTTCCTGGAATGTAACCCAGTTAATTAATCTTGGCTCTCCTGGAATATAACCTGGTCAATCCTGGCCCTTCTGGAATATACCCAGTTAACGTTGGCTCTCCTGGAATATAATCTAGTTAATCCTGGCTTTCCTGCAAGGTAGACACAGAAGGAAAAAAAAGAGACCCAGTAACGTAAAAAAAAACAACTATATTATAATATATATGCAGAAGAAGAAACTCAAACACAGGAAAAAATGGTGTTATAAATACCAATTATGTAGACGTTCTTTCCTGAACTCAAGGGAAATTAAACAATCACAAACACCAGCCAATCTGAAACTATGGAGAGCGAAGTGGCGTTTTTTTATTTGTTTATTATTAAGCACAAAGCTACAGAAAGAGCTATCTGTGCTGTGCCCACCACGGGTATCGAAACCCGGTTTTTTTAGCGTAACAAGTCTTCGGCCATATCGTTGAGCAACTGGAGGGCACAGTTTGCATTTCACGCGGTTTATCATCATGATCCATGGGTTTAAAAGCTCAACAAGAGCAAAATGATAATCTTGGTTAGCAGTAGAGAAACAAATACCCGAGAAAGTTCCAGATTATAGAGGAGTATGGAATCGAGTATACCCTTAGGATAAAGAAGTTACTTAAACGTTTAATTACCCGAAGGTTTTGACTTGGGAGACAATACGGACCCAAGAAGTATCATGTTTTCATGGTTACAGAAACAAATTCTAAGAAGTGTTCCTAAATTAAGGTGCTGGGAAACGCTAATGGAATTTCTTTCTGTTATATGTTTGAAATAAGTATATCTTTCTTAATTATATATATATATGTACATAGAAAACGATGGGACGTGTTATTTTATTTCATATATTCTAACAAATCCAGACACCTTACGTATTTGTCCGTGTTGATTGAATACTCATCTTGCAACGGATGCAACTGATGTGGTAATACCGTACCGTATTGTTCCGGAAACTTCGACACGATTCTCGAAAGTGAGAAATACAAACTTTGTAGAAAAAAAAATCATATCTAGTTGGCAGCAGCTCACTCTAGCGGTACTTGAGTAAAACGTTGGGATTATCCCTCAGTCATAAGACAACTAAGTTGTTGCCCATCATTGATAACACTTAAGTAAGTGCTCTCCCAAGCGTCTTTAGTACATGTACTTTAAGACCTTGATCCAAGCAATCGGAACTATGCTATTGATTACCGGAAAGGAAATGAATAGCATTGGTTCCTATACATATCTTTTAGTACCAAAAATAGAGTATTTAACCAATATTGTTCAAAAATACATAACACACTGACGAATCTAAACTTCCGGTATACACAAACTATGACGAATTAAAACCTTCCAAACATACATTTAATGACGAATTAAAACTTCTGAAAAACACAAACAACGACGAATTGAAACTTCCGAAATACACAAACAACGACGAATTGAAACTTCCGAAATACACAAACAACGACGAATTGAAACTTCCGAAATAAACAAACAACGACGAATTGAAACTTCCGAAATACACAAACAATGACGAATTAAAACTTCCGAAATACATAAACAATGACGAATTAAAACCTTCCAAACATACATTTAATGACGAATTAAAACTTCTGAAAAACACAAACAACGACGAATTAAAACTTCCGAAATACACAAACAATGACGAATTAACAGCACGTTTGTTCATTATGATTTTGTAGAAATCATGTCAGAACGTCAAGTTCTGATGGTAATATTATGAAGACTTTCAAGTACAAAATACGTTATTTTGTGATGATGATACAATGCCTCACGTTAATTATTAGTAAATGTCTTGAAATTAATTATTTTTTCTTTAGATTTTCGAGATTCGGTTTGATAACAATATTTATTTTAGACAACTATTAATCGTATATGACCGCAAGTTAGTCGCATACGTACAAACAACAGTGCTCATTTCACCTTATTAAATTAAGTACAAACAACAGTGCTCATTTCACCTTATTAAATTAGTCTTGACATCTTTCTATACTGTAATATGACGACAATTCCACTTTTGACTATTTTTTTTATTACGACTGGTCTGCTATTAAGTGTAATTATTTTGTAACACCACTCCAGACCTAAGGACTAAAACACACGTCTAAACCAGTAAGTATATAGAAATTATTATGTTTGTTGTGTAAGCACAAACCTGCACAATGAGCTTTCTGTGCTTTGCCCACCACAGGTATCGAGACCCGGTTTCTAGCGTTGTAAGTCCGCAGACATACCGCTGTGTCACTGGGTGCAATTATTTTGGACTATACATACCACTGTCCTTCTAACAATGTTCTATATATTTAGAATCTGGTTACACATAGATACTGTTTTGATAATACAAATGCATACTTACACAGATTGTCCTAACGAAAACTGTAGAACATATAAGGGATTAGTATACGTATATAACCGAGAGTTTAAAGCGTACTTAATCCACATCTATAGGTACGTTATAAATAAATATATATATATTCAGATAGCAGAAGTACATGGCTGGTTTTCTAATACACATCTGTGTAAGACGTGTGTGTGTGTGTGTCGTGGATATTTACACCTCGTGTACGTGTGTAGAAATGGCAATGTAACAAGAGTTCCTACATCTATAGACGCATATAGCTGATAATGTTTATATTGTAAAGTTAGAATCAAACTCTAAATATCGTTGCAAGATATCACCCAGTTATTATTGGCTCTCCTGGAATATAATCCAGTTAATCCTGGCTTTCCTGGAATATAACCTGGTCAATCCTGGCTCTCCTGGAATATATCCAGTTAATCCTGGCTTTCCTGGAATATAACCTGCTCAATCCTGGCTCTCCTGGAATATAACCTGGTCAATCCTGGCTCTCCTGGAATATACCCAGTTAATCTTGGCTCTCCTGGAATATAACCTGGTCAATCCTGGCTCTCCTGGAATATAACCAGTTAATCTTGGCTTTCCTGGAATATAGCCTGGTCAATCCTGACTCTCCTGGAATATAACCTGGTCAATCCTGGCTCTCCTGGAATATACCCAGTTATTCTTGGCTTTCCTGGAATATAATCCAGTTTATCCTGGCTTTCCTGGAATATAATCTGGTCAATTCTGGCTCTTCTGGAATATACCCAGTTAATCTTGGTTTTCCTGGAATATAACCAATTAATTTTGGCTCTCCTGGAATATAATCTGTTATTATTTTGTAACACCACTCCAGACCTAAGTATTATAACACATGTCCAGACTATATAGACATTATTTTGTAACACCACTCCAGACCTAAGTATTATAACACATGTCCAGACTATATAGACATTATTTTGTAACACCACTCCAGACCTAAGTATTATAACACATGTCCAGACTATATAGACATTATTTTGTAACACCACTCCAGACCTAAGTATTATAACACATGTCCAGACTATATAGACTAAATCACCCTAACTTTATCGCTTTTCTCATATTAATTAATTAATTAATATCAATGTCCATATATTACGCTCTACTGTTATAGCTACTGAATAAAATAAATTGCCCTTAATTTAGCGCTTTTATAAAGACATTAAATAAAGTAAAATGCTCAAATTTACCGTTATTTTTCAAACATCATCTATAACATATTGTTCTAAATTTTGTGCTTTTATATCAATCAAAAAAAGTAAGTTTCTCAAATTTCTTGTAATCATTATATCAAATAAACTGTCCCGAACTTAGCGCTTTTTCTGCAAACGTTAAATAACTTTAGTAATGCAAACACACCCTTATGATGTTAAAAATTACAAAATGCGTTATAATTACTGTTCTTTTTAGTTAATGTGTGAGCAAGAATTAATTAAAATATATAATAATTACCTTGACCCATGTCAATGGTGAGGGCTCGGCGTCTCTGAGGCTCAGTGTTGGGGACAGTGAAGCTGAGCTGACAAACTACACAAGACAAAGTCACACAACATACAGACAGACAGACAGACAAAGAAACTAACACAATCTACTGCTGACAAACTCCTCTGGTAGTTAATTAAACTAATATTAACGTAGAAGCACGACATGAGAGCTTTCAATTAATTATGTTCATTACGTCTCTTCTAATGAAACAAGTTATTTTCAATACGCCTAACCACCACAGAGTTCCTTCTACATTGTTTACCAGTTCACGAACAGAAGGTTTCACCAATTCCTTCTGTGTTTAGGTTTTAACGCCCTATTACTAATACCGAAACACAAATGCTTATGAGCGTCAAAATGTGACAAACAGTTTAAGTTTTGAGCCTATTTAAAAAAAAAATCGTTTTCGATCTTCACACTAAAATCTGTATAATTTAAACAATAGTGATTTACAATTATATATATTGAGAAAACTTTAGCAAGTATCTTGTATTGTTGAGACAACAGTAATATATATACTGAGATTGAGAGACTTTAGCAAGTATCTTGTATTGTTGAGACAACAGTAATATAAATACTGAGGTTGAGAGACTTTAGCAAGTATCTTGTATTGTTGAGACAACAGTAATATAAATACTGAGGTTGAGAGACTTTAGTAATTATCCTGTACTGTTGAGACAATAGTGATATAAATATTGATATTGAGAGACTTTAGCAAGTACCTGTATTGTTGAGACAACAGTGATATAAATACGGACATTGAGAGACTTTAGCAAGTACCTGTATTGTTGAGACAATAGTGATATAAATACTGACATTGAGAGACTTTAGCAAGTATCCTGTAATATATCTAAAGACATAGCACGGTTGCAAATCAATTTTCAGTGTTAACTTTTTTTTTAATAAGCACGTTGAATATATGAACTAATATTTATAGCGTATTAAACCTAGGAGACATTAAACATACTAGTATTTGATAGCATACAGATCAGTAATACCCTATAACACAAATACTTGTACTTTATCCGACAGGCATAATGTTTTAATATAACACACAAATCCCTCGAAGTTACTTATGTTAGCAAAGGTTTTGTCTTTATTTTGAACACCGATTGTAGAATTCTATCCATAAATAACGAAGAAGCGTATCTGTGTAATTAGCTGGCATTCTTTTCATGCTTTCATGCTTTAAACAACGCACCATTTAAGCTGGAAGCACGTTAGCACTAACTAACATGGCGTCCGCATGCACGTCACTCATGCTGCCATATTTCACCGCTGCTCATGCACATGAGAACATGCTGTACTTCTAAACACGTGCATGTCAGCTCAATTCACCTACACGGGGACTGATACACACAAAAAATAAAATTGCTCACCTTAGACTCACGTTTTTTTTATTATTCGTTATTTAGTCGCTTCTTTTTTGTTGCTGTTTTTTTTTTATTAAAATTCTACGCAACTGAGCCGCAGATACTCCTTAAAAAACAATCTCTGTTAAAATAAATATAATAAATTTATAATACTGCCATTTTTTTGTCGAGATTTTACCCATCAAATGAATGTCCAACTAAACACTTATAAAATAAAATACTCAAAAGAAAATTACCGTTGTTAGTTAACCTGTGCTGGATATAACAACAATGTCCAATAAAAAAAAATTGAACGGGAAAATTAATCATTAGATAGCAATAGGTTCCCCCAGTGTGTCAGCGATAAGTTCACGCTAAAATTCGAGGTTCGATTCACCGCGGTGAACAGAGCGCAGATAGCCTATTGTGTGGCTTTGCGCTAAAAAAAAAGGAACAAACAAACAAGACAAATAGCAGTAGTAAAGACAGAATTTGGTGATAAGGTGAACAGTAACGAGACTGATAATGCATCGTGTATTTATTTTTCTATTAACTTTTTAAAATAGGAGTTTAGGTTTACGATGGGTAATAATTACATTTCGTACATATTAAGAGCGTGTGTAGGCATCGTGATATTTCATACAACGATAGGCCTATAAGAAAATTAAACAAAACAAGCAAAAAAAGATGAGAAAAATTTATACTTTACATAATTAGTAATAATGAGTAGTGGAAAGTAAAATAATAATAACAGAAAACTTTAAATGTGCACTTTTAGTGAAAGTGTGGGTAGAAGTTAAAGGCATAGTCAAAACAATCTAAGAAAAAAGGAAACCGAAACCTAAATATTCCATGAACAACAGAGGTGTAAATAATTTGAATAAAAAAAAAACTTGAGAAATCTTAGTGAGAATTTAATAATAAATCGTTTCAAAGTGTTATTTGTGTTTGTTCGAGTGTGGTATACAAACAAGCCTGAGTAATAAGAATGACTTTAAAAAATGAGTAAGCGTTGTAAATTCGTAATTACAATCAATTAATTATGTCATAAGTTTGTTGTATTTGTAAACACAGCATTCTTTATTCAGTATGTTAGGGTTTTTTTTCGAGAAAAACGGTGTATAATAGTATTTCAACTACACTACCAGTCTACTGCCGACGACACATTTTGTTCAATACCAGAACTCATCAGAACGCCATTTGTTAGTATAACAGTTGTATGGTGTGAATATTTATTGTTAGCCAAGTGTGAAATATTGTTATACACCAAACAGGGAATGTATTGTTAAAAGATACAGTAAGCCTAATATATTATTGTTAAAAGATACAGTAAGCCTAATATATTGTCTTACGCATTTATTATTATTCATCATAATCTCACTTCGCCAGTAAAATGTGTTCACACCATAACAACACGTGAATTCATGTTTGCATTACGATAATTTATAGTTTACACGCAATTTGAAACTATATTTCTAATTTAGATCTAGACATGTGACGTAAGAAACTATTCATAAGAATTTCTGAGTAAAAGTAGAGAAGAACGTACAATTGTATCTGCTAAATTGAACGCCAATGAGGCCTTTCGCCCAATACCAGAACGTTTCAGGTAGACTGGGATACGACAGACGTAACAATGGTTGAGACGCTAGTTATATATATATAACAAATTGCTTAACGACAACTGTGCAGACTGGATTAAGTTATTAAAATGAGTCTGTTGGTAATCGTAAATTTGTATGGTTTATGTAAGACATCGAAAAGCTGCACTACTGAACACCTACAAGTGTTTTATAATCAATAAGTTCATTTTAATATTACTTTGTAAAGGTTTCAGCGCTGACTGAAAGGATGGAAACCGTTTTCTTTACACGGCTTCTATAATTGTAAATCAGTTTTAAAACCTGGGTAGAATAAAGAAAAAAACACACATCGGAATCTGTTTGTCGTTTTCTTTGAATGAGGTTCTTTTTAATACGTCAACAACAATAACCAATTTTTACTTGTCATAAGGACACTATAACAATCAAATTATAGATACGTCTTACACAGTGTTGTATTTGGTACAACACTATCCCAGCCTACGCTCCGTGACGTTAAAAGTCTTAATATTTTAACGATTATACAACGGTTTCATTGTTTCATTTGGTATTTGAATCTCGGAAGATCCGGCGACATTTAAACATATACCAGAATACTTAGCGAAGGAGATACGTACTTAGTTCTATTGAATGTCCTTACATCTTGACGAATGTAAGGACTTGGACTAAATATAACGATCCTTCATTGTGTGAATCAAATAAAATTTTATTCATAAACGAACCGAAACTATAAACTGATTAAGTAAATACTTCCTGTATACGAGATTATAACCATGTCTAGAAAATGTACACAGTTGTTTCTCGGAACATAACACTTAATTTCTTTACCCTAATTTTCACTAGCTTGTTTCCTCTCACGAGTTTCTTGCTAAGTAATGGCATAATTAAAAATTTAATGTAAGTCAATAAGTAGGGGAGGAAACTGTGTACTACAGTCGTGATTTGTGGAGGAAGCTAAGTTAGTTAGATGTAGAGTAAATAAGTTTTATTTTTTTCAAGAAAAGCCCTATAAGAATTTTAAATGTGACCAGATTTACGCACTGTGAACGCTTAAATTCCAAACAATGTTATAGTTCTGTACAGTACCAACGCCAATCAATACGTCAATAGCGAACAATGTTACATAACACTGTGATTGTTGTGAGCTGTACCATGTATGATAATTAACACTGTGAAACTAGTTAGAATTGCGCAGGGTCAGCGTGACACATACCTGCCGCAAAGGGTGACGTTTTTAGTGTTTTATGCACTTGTTGAGCAACCTCCAGTGACGTCAAAGGTGTAACGGACCCGATTCCTCGCCTGGAAATATCATTCATGTCACGTGATGTTGGGTGAGTTCCTGCATGATCCCCTATTTCCAGACTTCTAGTTCTTTCCACGGCGTGATGGGTGAGGAAGACCGACTGGTCTAGTGCGGGTATTGTATCCATGACAACAGCTTCTTTCTCAGGCGTTGGCGTTGTTTCTGTCTGTTGCCCTTGTTCTTCTAAGCGACGAACCCCAGGTATTCTCAGACGCAAGGATTTACCGAGGGCAGCTGCAGAAAAATGAAATATCATAGTTATAATTTTTGTTATAATAACTCTGATATGCCATTAAAACTCACATTTTCATAAACACGATTACATACGTGATCATACTGGATGGACTATTCTAGAAACCTTGGTACATTTGTTTTTTTAAAGTTAGAAAACAACTATTAAAAAGTTTAAGACGCAGTGGGCATATACAACTAAAACACGTGACAGGTTGTTATAAATATCCAGACCATTACATTTTACCTAACAACAAATAAATATAAACTGACGAAATAACCAGACCAGCAGACGTTTATAAGCCAAATAAAACGATATAATTATTTTCACGTATACAAAAGTAAATTAACGCCAAATAAAACGATATAATTAATTTCACGTATACGAAAGTAAATTAACGCCAAATAAAAAAATAAAACGATATAATTATTTTCACGTATACAAAGTAAATTAACACCAAATAAAACGATATAATTAATTTCACGTATACGAAAGTAAATTAACATTTTCAGTAGGCTTACCATTACTAAAATAAACTTTTTGTTTGTTTTTTCTTGAAAAAAATATAGGTACGATTTCTAATGAACGAATTTTGCGTAACTGTTTTTTTTATTTAATTGTATATTATATCAAACATTTTATCATATAATTTGTCGATACATTCATAGTTATACGTAATTATTTGTATGATTTTCTTGGTATGTGGCGGAAGTTCGAGCAGGGCTACACAAGGGAAGGTAAGCTAGTCAATCTCACCCGCTGCCAACTCTTAGGCTACTTTTGTCTGATCGAAAAATGGAATTCAATCATCATTTCTGCAGCACACCCAGGGTCCCAAAGTGCGGAGAGCGTTTCTTTCGGCAATGAGTGCGAACCCTAAGTCCATTTTGTTTCCATTACCATTTTGTAATTAATTTGAATATTATCCTGCTCAGTTAAACTTTATTTTTTAGTTGGGGACGAAAATCGAATTCTTTATCAAACAGGAAAAAAAAGAAGCAAGAACAGATTTTAATTAATCAATTGAGAACGAAACATTATTTCCAGAAAAAAAAGGGATTGTAAGAAATATAGTTCTTTAATTAATTAATTAATAATAACTACACGTATATACACTGAAGGCAGTTTTGACCGTCAGAGGACTTTTGAGACATTATCCACAGGATTCAATTTTTTTTTTTAAATAAAGAATTTAATTAACAATTAATGCTTGTTAGAAATTTTGAATTCAAATAACCCGTGTATTTAATTTTTAAAAACTAAAGATTTATTTGACTCATCATTATCTAAAGTATACATGGTCTTAACTACATGTATCTAAAGCGTTTATAATTTAGCCCTAAATTTCGAAGCTACGCTCTTATCATTCACAGGAACTACTACACGTTAGAAAGACTCAGAGCTACTGTAACTTTAATTAAGAACTTATTAGTATGTATTCTGAAGATATGGTAAAAAAGTAAGAATATTATAATTATTTTAAAACTTGACACAACGTTTCGTCAACTTCGAAATAGAAAAGGCTTCAGTTTATGCATATAATAACTTAAAGTAGTGTAGCGAAGGCTAAAAAAAATACAAGATCTGACGATGATATTTATCAAACTAAACGTAATTAAATAGACAGACATTTAGGGTCTACTGTGAAAATAGGATGTCAAACGATATAATTATTTTCACGTATACAAAAGTAGATTAACACCAAATAAAACCATATAATTATTTTCACGTATACAAAAGTAAATTAACACAAAATAAAACGATATAATTATTTTCACGTATACAAAAGTAGATTAACACCGTCGTGATATGTATTTTAGTAATGCTGAACCTACTGAAAATGTCGTGATATGTATTTTAGTAATGC